>NC_042619.1:12319599-12596586 GCF_901001135.1 Rhinatrema bivittatum | reverse complement strand
TCCGGGGTTAGCAGATATGGACCCAGCTGCAGGTTTCCATGTGACTTTCTATGTGTGCGGTTCCTGTTAGGTGCACATGTCTGGTTTTATTTGGTTTTTTACTTCTTTGCATTTGAATGTTTGTACTTGTAAGCCGCTGAGAACATAGGATTCTGAGGCATGCACATGTTTTCAAATGATATTAACCTGCACTGAACCTAGGCTGCTCGGCCAGTCTGGTTTTTAGGATATCCAGAGTGAATATGCATGAGAGAGAGAGTTGCAGGCACTACCTCCATTGTTTGCAGATCTGTCTGATGTATACATTCACTCTGGATATGCCAAAACCTAGACTGGCCAGCTGATTCCTGAGGACTGGGTTGAGAAACATCGACCCTATAAGACGTGCAGATGATACGATCTTATTCTGTGAGCGTCACTACACTCAGATGTGGCAATTTTAGCAATTAAATGTGTGCACAATTACTCATATACGGCTAAATTTTAAATCCCCTACGTGTGGGGAAATCGGGGGTTACGCACGTGGCCGGGCCTTGTGCGTGCCGTGCGCATCTTCAAAAGGGTCCAGCCACGTGCGTAGCTCCTGTGAGGTGAAGTGCCAGGCCCATGAAAAGGGGCAGGGAGGGGAGGATCTGGAGGCGGCAGGTACAGCGGCGGGGGATCGCACGCCGGCAGCCTGCCAGCGCACGTAGCCTATGCCAGCTCAGGAGCTGGCGTAAGTTCTGAAATAAAGAAAAAACAAGGTAGGGCCTATAAAAAGGGGTCAGGGAAGAGGGGGGGGGGGGGGGTAGGAAAGTTCCTTCCCAGTCTGCTCCTTAATTGGAGCAGACTGGGAGGAAACTGGGGGAGGCCCGATCTCGTCGCCGCACATAAATTGGCAAAATCTACCCCCCCCTGCACCGGCTTGGATTTTATAACATGCGCGCGTATGTTATAAAATCACCCACATATGGAGGTGCGCGCGTATGTTATAAAATCACGCACATATGGAGGTGCGCGCGCATGTTATAAAATCACACACATATGGAGGTACACGCACATGTTATAAAATCACGCACATATGGAGGTGCGCATGCATGTTATAAAATCACGCACATATGGAGGTGCACGCATATGTTATAAAATCACGCACACATGGAGGTGCACGCGTATGTTATAAAATCACACACATATGGAGGTGCACGCACATGTTATAAAATCACGCACATATGGAGGTGCGCGCGTATGTTATAAAATCACGCACATATGGAGGTGCGCGCGCATGTTATAAAAATCACGCACATATGGAGGTGCACGCGTATGTTATAAAATCACGCACATATGGAGGTGCGCGCACATGTTATAAAAATCACGCACATATGGAGGGGCACGCGCATGTTATAAAATCACGCACATATGGAGGTGCGCGCACATGTTATAAAAATCACGCACATATGGAGGGGCACGCGCATGTTATAAAATCACGCACATATGGAGGTGCGCGTGTATGTTATAAAATCACGCACATATGGAGGTGCACGCGTATGATATAAAATCACGCACATATGGAGGTGCACGCGTATGTTATAAAATCACGCACATATGGAGGTGCGCGCGCATGTTATAAAATCACCCACATATGGAGGTGCGCGCGTATGTTATAAAATCACCCACATATGGAGGTGCACGCGTATGATATAAAATCACGCACATATGGAGGTGCACGCACATGTTATAAAATCACCCACATATGGAGGTGCGCGTGTATGTTATAAAATCACGCACATATGGAGGTGCACGTGTAACATACCTCTAGGAACTAGGGCAGAGAAATGTTGAATCATCATTGTGACATGAAAAGACTGACAATAGAGTGCTGTCTCTTTAAGAGCTGGGGGGGGGGGGAAGGAGATTCAAAATTGGATTGTCTGAGCATGTGCAAACAGATCACTGCTCAGCTTGAACAGAGTTCCTGCCCTGCTCTGAATTAATAAATATTATCTGTACTGATTAAGGTGCAACGCGTATGTTATAAAATCACGCACATATTGAGGTGCAACGCGTAGGAATAATAAAAGTCACACCACATATGGAGGTTGGCACGACGCATGTTATAAATCACGCACAACATGGTAGGTGCACGCGTATGTTATAAAATCACACCACTATGGAGGTTGCAACGCGTATTGATAATAAAATCACGCACTAATGGAGGTGGCACGCGCAATGTTATAAAATCACGCACACATGGAGGTGCACGCGTATGTTATAAAATCACCCACATATGGAGGTGCACGCGTATGATATAAAATCACGCACACATGGAGGTGCACGCGCATATCATAAAATCACGCACATATGGAGGTGCACGTGTATGTTATAAAATCACGCACATATGAAGGTGCACGCGCCTGTTATAAAATCACGCACATATGGAGGTGCACGCGCCTGTTATAAAATCACACACACATGGAGGTGCACGCGTATGTTATAAAATCACGCACATATGGAGGTGCACGCGTATGTTATAAAATCACCCACATATGGAGGTGCACGCGTATGATATAAAATCACGCACATATGGAGGTGAACGCGCATGTTATAAAATCACCCACATATGGAGATGCACGCGTATGTTTTAAAAATCTACCCGATAATGAGAGTCACATATGGTATCTTATTACAAAGTGCCCACACAGTCTACTTCTGTAGGTTTTGTAGAGCTGAGTTTTTTTTTAATGCAAAAAAGGGATGTTGGCAAAGATTATTCCGTTGCCTACGGTAGTACAGTCCAATTACTGTTCCAAGGTCCATTTTGAGGCTATCTGCTAATCAGATGGGGGGGAGGGAGGTGGTGCTATCATTCAATTAAATAATGTGATTGGCTGAACACTCCCTGATGCTTTACAATGTCCAGGATGATGCCATATCTACCTTTGATTCACATAGAGACACATTCATTTCTCAGTATGAATCTCACCTTACAGCACAGATTTCTTGATTGCTAGTGTTGCCTTAGAAAGGTCAAGTTATAATGTTTTTGCTCTCCTTAGAAGCAGGGATCTTGAGCTGCGAGGAGCAGAGGTGCCGTCCTGCTGTTATAGGCGATGCCGGCACTGGGTCTCCTGTACTGTACCCATGTGCAGAGGGGGATACCCTAACGTTGAACAACTGAAGCAGGGAGTTAGAAGACTGCCCGCCTTCCTTGGAAGGCCATGTCACTTGTCCACCAATATTTCTTCAAGGAAACACTGGTGGCTGGATGGGACGGCCTTCCAAACGGCGTGGTGGGGCCAAAAATAGCCCGGAATTCCTTAGTTCTAGCTTGCAAAGAAGTGAAGAGAGAGCCAGAAATCAATGGGCGTGTCTGGCATTGCACCAGGAAGCAGTTTGGGCAGACTTGGAGAGCTTTGGGGTTCATACCTGCCATCACGCTCAGCGTTTCTACGACTGGAAGTTTCCTTTCCCTAAGCATGCAGGAGAGACAAGCGGGAAGCGAATATCAAACAGGACGAAGGGCAAGCCACGGAGCCTGGCATGGCAGCTGATTTTTCTGTACCACAGCAAATATTGCCCAAAGCGTTTGTTTTCTGAAACTTCAGGATAGGAAAATTTTTTTAAAAGCCTGCCGAAAAAAAAAAAATTGCAGACGCTACAAAAAGCTGGATCTGACTTGCTTGATTCTTAAACTTTGCATTTTGAGCAAAAGCGTTGCTTTGCTTTTTACTGATGTGTTTATCTACACGATTTTTGGGGGGTGGAATTTTTTTTCTCCTTTCCTGAAATTGTAGAGCTGGAAAAAGTGAGAAAAATCATTAAATTGCTAGAGCCACTCCTCTGGCAATCACCTAATCTGAAACAAAAGTGAGTAAGAAGCAAGCTTCTAACAGAATTGCTAAACTGGGTCAGACTGAGGGTCCATCAAGGCCAGCAACATGTTTCCAACAGTAGACAAATCAGGTTACAAGTACCTGGCAAGTACCCAAACACTAAATAGATTGCATGCTGCTAATGCCCAGCGATAAGTAATGACTTTCCCCAAGTCTATCTTGTTAATAGCAGTTTATGGACTTCTCTTCCAGGATCTTCCCTGAACTTTTTTTTAAACCCAGCTATATTGCTTTTACCACTTCCTCCAGCAATGAATTCCAGAGCTTAAGTAAGCATTGAACGAAACAGATTTTTTTCTGACTTATTTAAAATGTGTTACTTACTAACTTCATGGAGATTCTCCTAGTTTTTTTTATTTTTTGAAAGAGTAAATAACTGATTCATATTTACTCGCTTTATTCCACTCATGATTTTATAGACCTCTATCATCTCACCCCACAACTGTCTCTTCTCCAAAATGAACAGCCTAAACTCTTTTGCATTTCTCACATAATTTTTGTTTTATTTAAAATCATTTTATCTTATGCCCTCCAGCGTTCAGGGCAGGTAACAACAGTACAAGCATAAAATACACATGGAGGAGACCAGCACAAGCACAGATATGGTACAATACAAAGACTTGGTCAGACAACAGACAAACTGAGACAAAATAAATAAAAAGCAAAGCCATGGCCAAAGATTGGTCCAGCTAGATTTACAAAATAGGACTTAACAGCAATGAAAATAAACTTGCAAGAGAAGACCGAATCAGAGAGAATAATGACCTGCCATTAGGAGAAGAAAAAAGATAATTTTTTTTTTTGTCAAGAGCCGAATAGGCTGGGGTAGTGAGTTCCAAAAGGAAGCTCCTGCAGGAGAGGAAACCTTCTCTCGGGTGGAAGGTAATGTAGCAGAGCGAAAGGAAGGTATTTCCAGGAGGGACTGGGAGGCGGAGGGAAGGGGGGGGGGGGGGTGCAGGTTTTTAATGTGCTGCAGACCCAAGGAGAATTTACGAGGAAGCAGATTGTGAATGATGAAAGCCGGTTTGAATTGAGATCCATGTGCAATTGGCAGCCCATGTAAGGCTTGCAGAGTAGGCGTAATATGTCCGGGCCTGGCGGCAGAGTTCTGAACCAGATGGAGAGGTTTCACAGTGGCAGGGGGGCCCGAAGAGGCTGGATGCTTGGACAATGACCACACTTTTCATGCTGGCTAGTTAAGATTATTACAGAGCTCGGTGGTGAGACATGAGAAAGATGGAGCGTGGGAAGGAACTACGAAGGGGGGGGGGGAGCTTGAATGTTTCTGTGCCCAAAGCAGAGGCGTACCAAGAAGAAAGACAAAAAAAATAGACTATCCTGGTGAGAGAGAGATATCTTGCAGGTGGTCACACTCTGATTGGCAGCTGGGAAGTAGCCCTGGCAGTGTGGACAGAATAACTGGGCAGATTGGATGGGACGGTTAATCTTTTCCTGCTGTTTCAGAAAAAGGCCACTAAGATGATTCAGGGTTTGCAACACAATCCCTGTAAAAGAAAGGCAGTAAGGCACTCAAAATGCACACAGTGGAAAGCTTTACTTGTTGACCTACCAGTGCAAGTGCGAACTGACAGGTGTCCAGCTGTACAATCAGGCAGCATTCAAATAGCTGTTCCAAGGAAATCTTGTATTCAAACATAAAAACTAAGTCAATGGGGATAATTTGACAAGTGCATTTAGTGCACTTAGCAGCCATACTTACTTTCCATGGTTCACAATATTCTGCAGAAACCATTTCTTTTGATATAGTGCATCGTCAACATTCAAACAGAAACAGGCAGTGCCGCTATGACTCTTCACTTCTGAAGTAGCAGGCCATGTTCATTTTGTCTCTGAGGGAAAAATTAGGCTCTCTGTATAACTTTTTCTGGAGCTTCACCATCACTCACTTTACCTCAGATTTCACTTCCCATGCAGGTACCTTTACACTGCTAGCAGATCCTTGAGAAGCTCTTCCATGATCTCAACAGCTAAACATTCTAACTCCTAAACCTCCGTATCTGCAGGTAGGTCTTCACGTTTCACAGGTACCATGCCCTTAACTTTCTGACTTGGCTGGTCAGAGTGCTTTTTTCATCTCCGGCTCAAGGCCAAACTAATGCAGTAGTTTCCAAACCTCTTCTGGAGACAATCTCAGGAACCTCTCCTAATTCTGGGATTCTCCTGGGATTCTCACTTCATCCCCTGCCAGACTATCTGCTGCTCTCTATTGAAAGAGCTTACTCACACATTCTGCACCATCAAGTGATCTTAACAACAGACATCTTTTCGAACTCAAGGCACGTAAGTCTCACAAGGGAAGTCACTTCCAGATAAATCTACTGGAACTGAGGTCAATCAGATATGCTCTAAGCATCTGGGGATAGACTTAAAGATCTAAACATGTAGACCTTAGAGGAAAGGCGAGATGGGAAATATGACAGAGACATTTAAATATCTCAAAAGGTTTCCGTGTATGGGAGGATAGTCTCTTTCAGTAGAAAAGAGACTCTAGAATGAGGGATCATGGGATGCGGGTGAAAGGGGGTAGACTCAGGAGTAATCTTAGGAAATATTTCTTTACACAGAGGGTGGTGATGCATGGAATGATCTCCCAGTGGAGGTGGTTGAATGAAAACAGTATCTGAATTTAAGAAAGCATAGGATAAACACAGGGGATGACTATGAGAGTGGTGGAAATTATAATGCTAAATTAATTGGGCAGATGGGCAGATTGGATGAGCCATATGGTCCTTTTCTGCCATCATGTTTCTATTGAACTCTAGTCCAGTTTTAATCTCTTCCTTTAAGCCTTTTGATGCGTCTTTTTGCTTTTGTGGCTCATCCTATTAGTGCAATTCTGGCATTACTATTCCTGATTTAGGGATTCTGAATAATGCTATATGACAAAGGAGTCCTATACATGATACAAACATTCAAAATATTTGACAGGCTTCAATAAAATATGGGAAGGTGAAATTGTCTAGAGAAAAGGAAATTCAAGGACTAGGAAATCATGATATGAAGTTGCTGAGAGGTTGGATATTCTTGGAATAGCTGCCAACGAGGTAGTAACATCCAAAACCATCACAGAATGTAAACAGATTTGGAGAGATGAAGAACACAGTGTTAAGGGCAGTGAGGGATTACAGGCAGAGAAGGAGAAGGCTTGTTTACTCAGTCAAATGAAACTTCAGAGGCCCAATAAGGGGAAAATAGAAGCCAATGGGCAGAGAGTAATGGACAACTGCATTAGGCTTTCAAAATGGTTCAGGTCCCCTGCCTGAAATGGTCATGGTTATGATCTCAGAAAGTATTAGGCTTTGGAGAAGCTGGGATAAAAAGCCCAATTTGACCATGGTTACAATCCTAACATAAGCAGAACAGCCTCATTAAATTTCCAAGAAGACTTGGGTAACCTACACAGAGTGGCCATGGTTATAACCTTAATATCAGTGAGCATGTTTGGCACAAATAGAGGGTGGTGATGTTACAGAGTTGAGAGAATGGGTAAAGGGCATGGAGGGGGGAGCTAATATTAGAGAGTAAGGACATTTATATGCTTATCTACCCAAAATGGTAGAAAACCAGAGAGGAAGACAACTGGACAGACTGAATGGGCTAATTGGTCATTTATTTATTTATTTATTTATTTATTTAGGGTTTTTTATATACCGATTTTCTTGATACAGATCAAATCAACTCGGTTTACATAGAACGATAGTACATTAACAATAACTAGTCAAACCTCAAAAGAGGAGACAGATTGGGAGCAGAAGGTAAAAAGTTACATTATAACAAGGGAGAGTAACTTGGAATTGGAAATGAAGAGAAAGATAATCAAAGTAGAGAGATATAACAGAGAGAAGGGGCTTGGAGCCAACCTCAGGAGAATAACTCTAGCATTATAACATGATTATATGACATTCTGCTATTTATTGAAGCACAGCTGATTGGATAATGCAAGGATTTTGACCAACACTAAGCGCAGAGATCACATCACGCCTATACTAAAAGACCTACATTGGCTTCCAGTTAATTTTAGAATTATTCACAAATCCCTCACCATCATCCATAAAAACATCCACCACCAGACTCCCCTAGACCTATTACACCCTCTCAAATTACACTCTTCAGCTAGACCTTTGAGAGATGCCTATAAGGGATCCCTTCATGTTCCCTCAATCAAAATGGTACAAAGATTAACAATCAGGGACCGGGCTTTTTCAACAGCAGGCCCCACCATTTGGAATACACTACCCCCAGACCTCCGACAGGAAACCTGCCTCATAAATTTTAAAAAGAAACTGAAGACTTGGCTTTTCAGTAGAGCCTTTCCTGTCTCCTAGACTATATACTACTAAGACATTATCCAATCAGCTGTGCTTCAATAAATACTATACTACTATGACTTTGCCTGGTAACAGTTGAAGAAACACACAGGGTAGTCTAAGGTGTAAAATGGTGTCCCTAGGGGATCTCTACTGGGATCCCTGCTTTTCCTTATACCTATCTGTTATTTTCAGTGTGGTGACAATTTATTGAGCTGGAATGACTGCTTCAGCACAAACAAAGGAAATCCAAGTAAATCACATCAAGTGCTCTTCCTTAATCCAGTTCTCTAGTCATCCAATCAAAAGAATCAACCAGATTTGGCTAACAGCACCTTCTTCTGGTGAATCCATGCTGCCTCGGGTCCAGCAACCTATCATATTGTAGAAAGTTCACTATCCTTTCCTTCAGCAGAGTCTCCATCAATTTTCCCACAACCAACAAGGTGAGACTAACTGGCCTGTAATTTCCAGCCTCCACAACCGCTCTTTTCCAATCTTGAGGCACCACTCTTTTCCAGGGATCTATTCACCAGGTCCTTCAGCAGACCCGCCAGGTCATCTCTGAGTTTTATTTATTTATTTAATTTCTTTAGAGGTCTTAAATAACATTGTTCCAAGTGAAAATCACTAGTTCACCGCGGTTCATGACATTAACATTCATAAGTATTAGAGAACACTGAGTACATCACTAACATACATCATTATTAGTTACCACGCAATGAGTAGAGTATTCGGGTGGTAGCTTGGGAGGATATTAGGGAGAGAGAAGGGGGTATAAGGGTGAAAATGGGAAGAGGGATAGGGTGAGAAAGTAATCATTCAATCAGTTTGTATTGAGTTGTATGCATTTTGGAACAGCCATGTTTTCAGGTCTTGTTTGAATTTCTTCGACAGTCATGGACCTTAGCTCTTCTAGCATGGTGTTCCAAAGTTCAAGACCTACTTATAGATATTGCCCTTTTTCTTGTTTGTGACAGGTGGGAGGTTTGTAATGTAGGGATCAAGAGGAGACCTTTATTTTGTGATCTCAATGTTCGTTGGGGTTTGTGTTAAGTGGTATTCCAAGCAGATCATTATTATTTAGGTTAATGATATTGAATATGATCATTAATGTTTTATATTGGATTATAGATTGAACTGGTCGTCAGGGTAGTGCTTTCAATGTAGAAGTAATGTGATCCTATTTCCTGGCTCTGGGTAACAGTCTTGCGCTTGCATTTTTCAGAAGTTGTATTGGTTTTATGTGACAAGCAGGAAGACCAAGGAGCAAGGAGTTGCAATAGTCAAGGCTCGAAAACATTAGTGTTTGTAGAACAGTTCTGAAGTCTGTAGTAGTTAGTAAAAGTTTCAGGTGGCGTAGTATCTGCAGCTTGCTATAGCCGGATTTTAGCAATTTACTGATATGCCCTTTCATTGATTTGTTTTCATCCAGTTGAACTCCTAGGTCTCTCACTTGTGTCGAAGGATTAATATGGCAATTTCCTAGGTCTATAGCAGGTGGTAATGTTTTTGGGAGGTTTCGGTTAAGCCATATGATTTCTGTTTTTTTGGTATTTAGTGTTAGTTTAAGTTGGGATAGTTTTTCTTTTATCATTGTCATATATTTTGTGATTAATGATGCTGTGTTTTCTGTTGAGTTTGTTAGTGGAAAATAAAATTGTAGATCACCTATATAGAGGAAGAAGTTTAGACCAAGGTCTATGAGTACTTTACATAATGGTAGCATGTAGATGTTGAATAGTGTAGTAGATAGAGCTGATCCTTGAGGGACTCCAGTGTTACATTGAAAGGTGTCAGATATCTGATCATTGAATTTTACTTGGTATGTTCTCTCATCCAGGAAGGATTTGAACCATTTTAATAACATTCCATCGATTCCGATGTTTTTTAACTGTCGGCATAGTAGTTTATGATCTACTGTGTCAAATGCTGCTGTGAGGTCGATGAATACAAGGTAGTATGATTTGCCAGAGTCGAATCCTCACAGTATCGGATCCGTTAGTGATATAGTAGCAGGGTCTCTGTTGAATGTTTTTTTCTAAAACCGAATTGATTTGGGTAAAGGATTTCGTGATCGTCTAAATGGTTCTCTAGTTGGTTGAGAACTGTTTTTTCAAGTATTTTTGCCAGGAGTGATAGATTTGATATCGATCTATAATTATCCCGTCATCAACTCTCCTGTGTTTATTTTTTAATGTTGTTTTTATGATTGCTTGTTTTAGTGACAGGTTGATTAGGTTTGTGACTGACAGTGTAATTATTTGGTTAGTTTATTTTAGGGAATTAGTAGGTATCGGGTCATTTGGATGCATGGAGAGTTTTAATTTATTGATTATTTTATTTATCTCCATTTTTTATATTATTTCAAAAGAAGTCCACGTATTTTCATTGTTTGTTTCTTGTGTAGAATTTATCATATCATCAGTTGGTTTATGTTTATAATTAAGGTTGAGTTGTTTTTTCAGTTTATTTGTTTTCTCTTGTAAGGTGGCTTGGTATTCATTGCAAATGTTTTTAGAGAGGTTAGTGTTCTTTGGCTTATTTGACGATGGATCTTTTATTAGATTTTTTCACTGTTTCGAATAATAGTTTTGAATTGAATAAAACCCCATGGATTTGTTTTGCAAAGTATTCTTTTTTTGCTTTGTTGGTAAGGGTAAGATATTGGGATAGGCAGGCTTTGTTTTTTTGCAGGCAGTGGACCTAGGTGTTTTGTCCACTTGTAGATTAAAGTCACCTAGGATTATTGAAGATTCTGAAGTTGGGAATATTTTGGCGAACAGTTCTATAATTGGTGAGCAGTTTTTGTGGAGCAGGCCCAGTGGGCAATATACTAGCCCTATGTTGATTTGTTTCGATTTTAGGAATCGCGACTTCGTAGGGAGATTGAATTTCGATTTTATTTTTAGTGCTAATTTAAGTTCTTCCTTACAAATGATTAAGAAGCCTCTACCTTTTTTCTTTTTTGTCTTGGTATGTGGAAAAGGTTATATTTAGGGTTAGAGATTTGGTTTATGAGCACATTTTCATTTTGCCAAGTTTCAGTAATGCAGAAGTTCATTGGTAGATGGTCTTCAATTAGGTTGTTGATGATAGGGATTGTTTTTTGTATTGATTGTATGTTAAGTAGCATTATAGAGAACATTAAACATGTTTTGATGTTTTTTTCTTTTGATCCAGACATAATGTGTAACATTTTATTTTCATGGTTTGTTTGTTATGACTTTTTGTGTCATTTTTCTTTTGATCCTCATTTCTTTGTCTTAGGGTAGGCTTGGTTTTGTTTCTTTGATCCATTTTCTTTGAGAGGGTTACAGTGTATATCGTGTTACTTAAGAGTTTGTGGAAGGTCTTGGAAGACTAATATATTTCCTGTTGAGTTGTTTCTTCTACGAGATGAGGTGTCCTGTTTGTTTAGCGTGTTCTTCTTGTCAGTCTTTCTTCTGTTATTCAGCTATTGTTTTAATCCCTCGGCGCTCCCATGCCGCTCTCTCATTGCTCCTTCATCGTTTCTTTGGTGCACCCTCACTGCTCCCTCATCATTTCTTCAGTGCTCCCTTGTCACTCACACTTCGTTCTCTTGTTGCTCCGATGAGCAGTCAGTAGTTTGGTAGGATGTATAGGTTGAACTGATGAGCCAGGTGGCTGCTGGCTGCTGCCAGATTGGTTATTGGAGGGGCAGTTGGCAGGCCTGGTTGAAGCAGGCTGATGGTGTGGCCCAGCAGTTAGGTCTGTTTGGGGGGAGCCAGAAGACTGGGCAGTAGCGGTCGAGCAGCGGAGGTCTCGGGTTTGGAGTGTGCTATTGTGCTAGAGCTTGTGTGCAAAATGTCTGAGGAGGGGGACAATCTGCGTAGCCACAGCCAATCGGGTGCTTGAGCGACCATTCAGGCTTCGGAGCAGCACCTGAATGGTTGTAGGTTGTCAACTTCTGGTTAGCTCGGCCACTGATGTGGGGGTGGGTGGCAGTCCAGACAGCGACTGCCTGTGTAGTGGCAGGCTGTGTGGCTATAGCCTGAAGGTCAGTAGATTTGGGGGTGGGAAGCCAGGAGATAGCTGCAGGCCTCGGTGGTGTCTGTCTTAGGGCAGAAGGAGGGGCCGGGCTGATCAGGTCGGCAGTGCCTGGCGACTGCAGCCTGTGGCGGTTCTGCTTGCAGTGCTGGGTGACTGCAGCCTCTGGCGGGTCTGCTGCCGCTAGCAGTTTGGTCAGGCGGTCGTGTCCTTCTCTGGTGGGAGCAGGAGGGCTGTGTTGAAGCTGGTCGATCAGCGGCAGGTGGGGAGCATGCTAGCCTTTAGTGGGTCGGGAAGCCGGTAAGTTGGGGAAAGAGACAGTCATCGCAGTCTCTCACAGAGAGATCCTCAAACATATCGCAATCCGTCATCAGTGTGCCTGTACCTTCCCTCAGGGTCTTTAACAGAGTATTTGTGGCACTTTAACAGATTCTGTAACAGAGCAGCTGCCATAAACTCCTGCTCTGAGCTATGCCAACTTTTGTTCCTTCAGTACCCTGGGATGTATCTCATCTGGCCCCGTGCTATTGCCCACTTTCAGTTATCCTAGCTCTTCCCATACATTCTCTTCTGTAAACGGAGCTTTGTCATCCCACCCCCATCTATGGTCTTGCCAACCAGCAATGGTCTTTCTCTGGGGCATTCTTTAATGAACACCAACTGACGTATTTGTTAAATATTTCCACTATTTCTTAATCGATTTCAGGTGACATATAATGCCTAATCAGTATCTGCCAAGATGTTCCATGTTCCTCTGGACTTTTGAATGTGATGCTGACACTGAAGTGCATGCAGTGATACATTCATCTTGTGACAGACAGACAGACACACACACACACACCCATCACAACCTCACTCAAGCAGGAATGAATAAGTCCTTAAGAAATTGTAGAAACTTCAGGACCTTAAGAAAAAACTGAGGGAACATTTCTTGCCCATGACCTGTTTTTACTGGCATGCTGCCTTCAGCAATAATACTGGCTTTGCCAGTAAAATGCAAATTGGTGGAAAGCACAGAAAACATTTATCCTCTTAAGGGAGGAGAAAATAGAGGCTGCATGAACTCATCGCTTTACTTTGTATTTATTTTGGCACAGGAAAAAAACCACAGATCCATAAGCGGCCCTCACACGTCACTGTGGGCAGCCTGACCCAAAACCTTGCTCCAAAGGTCAGTTACCAGGACAGCAGATAGTCCAGGTTAGCGAAATAAGAAGCAGAAGCACAGCAGCTTTGTTCCATGGCCCAAGAACCCTGGGTTCACCACAAAGCGAGTCTCCTGAGAGAAGAAGAGGGCTAAGACTTTCTCCGAGGGTCTCGTGCTTCCTAGAGAACCTGGATTATAATGGTCTAACATAGTTATTTGTATATTATTTTGCTAATTGTGACTTGTGTTATGGGCTGTTCTACGTTACGTAAGCTCCATGACTATGACCCTCCTTCCCCTTTCACTCTGCCTCGATCAGGGCCAGGCTATACTGCTCCTGCCAGGCATTGGGAGCGCAGTGACGTTGCATTTCCAGAAAATAACGATTCGAGCTGAATGTATGACTAGAGTCCTCGGCCGAGTATCTCCACCAATTTGTTCATTTATTCAGTCTGCTTTGTGGCTCTGGATTACCCCTCTCTCCCCTGTACCTGGAGAGCTATTTTCATATTTTCTCCCCAAGACTCTTTTGCTCAACTGCCAAGTTTCGTTTTGTATTTTAAGTAAATAACTCTAGAGCCACTCTACTCTTCAGTATACTTAAGAATGATCACGGTGCTGTCGGCCTATGCTCCAAACGAGGATTCAAAGTGCCTGTCCTGGTGAAATCTGCAGGAAAAGCCACAGCACACTGCACCACTGCGTAAGGCAATGCAAACCTCAGGGCAACATGGAGTTAACTGGCCAACAGTGACCACTGAAGTCAGGGATTGGGGCGGTGATTGCTGTTAATCAGAGCAGTGGGATGGAGAAAGACTGACAAGAGTTACAATTCAGAGTTAAGTTTCTAAACTGACACTCCTTATCCAACACTGGTTTTGACTTGAAGACTCACGAGCGTCTCCTAATAGGCACACAAAAGCGAGCTGCTGACGATGAGGCCTACCAAGGTGACTTCAGTAGGAAGCATAGTAGGGACACGCATGCCTCAAAACAGTGCCTGTGCAATGTGCTGTAGGCATGCTTGGCACTCACCTCCACAGACATAAAAAAGCAATGCTTTAAAATGTCTACGCTTTTTACAGTACTATATATTACTAAGTGCAGGTGTTGGGCCCTGGTGCTGGAACCAACAACCCCCCTCCCCATTTATAATATTGCCCCATAAGAACAATGTCCTTTTTGCCTACATATCTCTCAAAGACCGACCAGAGAAGCCTACAGAGGATCCCTCCAGGTACCGAATACTAAATGCACCCGGCCTACAACTTCAAGAGACCGGGCTTTCTCGACTGCCGGACCCTCACTCTGGAACGCCATCCCCACGAATCTGCGCCAAGAACCTTGCCTACCAACGTTCCGAAAAAGATTGAAGACGTGGCTATTTAAACAAGCCTTCCCAGACAACTCCTAACCACCTCCATTTCTTCCCAAACAATGTCGCCACTTAGGCACTGTAAATAATTATTAATTTATGTTAACCCTACACTGTTCTTTTTCTCTTTCTCCCAGTTCTATTACCTTTGTTTCAGTGTAACTGCAACTCCGATGCACTATAGTTTTATTGTTCTTTGCACCCCTTGTTCTAATGTAAACCGGCATGATGTGATCTGCTCATGAATGCCGGTATATAAAAAAACCCTAAACAAATAAATAAATAAATAAATAGATGTGTTTTAACTTACATTTTGACTGAAGGCACAGGTTTCAGGCACCATTGTGTTTGTTTGAAGGCTTTCTGTATTGCTACTCATGGGGGCAACTTGTTTTATATCCTCTCTTCTAGGGATTACAGATGGATTCAGACTAAAAGTAGAGCTTTCATGTATGCCATCCTTTTCTTGGCAATGTTGTCCCAAAGAACAGGGTTTAGAACAGAATTATTTGAAGTTCAAAAAAGGTTTGAAGTTGTATTGTTATAGACAGGGGTTTCAGGGCTATATTTGAATGAATGTTTTAGGTTTGTTTCAGCCACAAAAAGAGAGTAAACATTTCTCTCTAAATATAATCTGGAACTACAAAAAAAAAAAAGGGAGATAGAGTGCCTCATCAATATATTTAGGATCTGCTATCTATCTAACATATACCTTTAAAGGTATATTAAGGGATGTCAGCAAGTTGGGTCACTATTAAGTCTTCATTAGGCAGACATAGGGGGTAATTTTCAAAAGGAGTTACGCATGTAAATGTAACTACTATTGTAGCAATTTCCAAAAGCCATTTACTGGAGTAAAGTGCACTTGCACAAGTAAATCCTATGGACAATTCAATGGCATATATTGTAGCAATTTTCAAAAGCCCACTTACTCAAGTAAAGTGCATTTACTCGAGTAAAACCCTGTTTTACTCGAGTAAATGCTTTTTAAAATCAGGCCCATAGTTTTCTCGGGATGAACAATTGAAAGGACCAGGAGTCTATGTTTGGTATCTGCAAAGAATTGAAGACCTCATGTTGCTCCTATGAATCCCAAAGGCTGTAGAGTTTGAATTATATAAAATGTGTTACTTTGTGTGACTCGTGGACAGATGTGCTGGAAACTAGCAAGCTGTCTAGATATGGTAAACTAACTGTTTTTCCTGATATGCATTTGGGGAACACTGAGTGTTGAAAGTCCAACCCGAAGAACCATGTGTTGGTAGTGATTTATAGTTGGGCGATAGCACAAAAGAAGGGCAGAGTGAAAAACACACACATATAGATAAATCACTAAAGAAAAATGTGTGGCATAAATTATACTGGACAATAACAATTCAACATCCAAAGATTATTTTTATTTTACAGGTGCACAATCGACACTGTGCACGAAATTCAATTCACAGTGAAGGAGCCCTTTATATTTACAGTAATGTTCACTGTGAATTGAATTTCGTGCACAGTGTCGATTGTGCACCTGTAAAATAAAAATAATCTTTGGATGTTGAATTATTGTCCAGTATAACTTATGCCACACATTTTTTTCTTTTGTGATTTATAGTTACCATGAAGCATAGAAAGTTCCTGTGACTTGTATAGATTACAATGTGTAAATACGCAGCTTTTAAATCTAGGGTCATTTACCAATCTCCACTCTCCAGTAATGGCAAATTGTGCCCCGAGAGCTTATGGTGAAGTTTCTCTCTTTGAAAACTTCATTCTCTTAAAACTAGATGAAGAGCACCTGTTGCCTTAGCAATTAGGAAATATCTAAAATAAACTATTTTTCCTATCTCTTATAATGGTACTTGTTCTATTGTCTTCTTGGCTAACAATGCTTCTCACCCCTTATTAAGAACATTAATTATGCTTCAGTAACGGTATACATTTTTGGCAGATGGCCTGGAGGTATTTTCAGAAAACGAAGACCGTATTCCTCCTAAACAATTCATAGCACTTGTGTCCAATGTTATTAAAGTCCATTGTGAATGGAAAGAAGGTAATATTCTCCCCCTTGGAAGATGGTGCACTGGAAGATTTACTGCACAATAGTTGTAGTCAAAAACTGGTACCTGCTTTCTGAATAGACTAATGGGTAGATCTTTGCTGATTACATTCTTTGGATATGATATCATTTGTTGGAGATGGTGACTTGGTTGTTGTCCTTGATTCCGTTGCCGATACATATATTTTTTTTCCTTTATCTTTATTAAATTTTACATCATAACAGGAGATTAAAACACATAGCAAAGATATAGAGATATGTATTAAGAAAATAAAAAATAAGAGTGCAATGAATCTCACGTCCTCCTCAGTATAGGGGGACAAAAAAAGTAATAAACAATGCTAATAATAGCTGTCCAAGCAAATCCACTTGACCCAAAATAACTCAATGTCACTGAGATTTATCCATCGAAAAACTTTCTAAGTGTAGAGGATCACAAAAGATACTTATTTTTCTCAAAAATCACTTTGCATTTGCAGAGGTACTTCAGGAAAAAAAACCCCCAAGGCATCCACATCCAAAACTTGCTGTTTAGAAAGCAAAAGTTGCCTCTATGTCATCTGAATTTCCCTGTACATGTCTGGAAATAGGACTTTGACCACATAAAGGAAAATTGGTTCTTACCTGCTAATCGAACGGTCTTGCCCCACCTATGCCAAAGGAGTGCAAAAGCCTCCACCGACAACTCCCATTCTCCTGGGTCCAGTTGCTGTCTGCTGAGATAATCTGCCTGCACATTGTCCACACCTGCCACGTGAGACGCTGTGAGAACTGCTAGATGTCTGGGCGGAGCTTCAAAGAGCTCATGAACTTTCTGAGCCACCAGACGACTCTTTGTTCTGCTCTGCAGATTGATATAGGCCACCATTAACACACCTACTGCCTGACCCTGAATCCGAGGGAGAAAAAACAGCTGCGCCCCCTGCACAGCCCTTGTTTCCAGACGGTTGATTGACCAGGACACTTCCACTGAGGACCACTGCCCTTGGGCCGCCGAATCTTTGCATACCGCTCGCAAAGAGACTGGCATCCGTGGTCACTATTCCCCGTCCAGAAGCGAGAGCGAGGCAGAAAGGTCTTTTAATGCCCTTATCTTCTTACCCTGAGGCAACCTATTCCCCTTAGAGTCTGCCAGATTCTTCATCAGCTTCTCCAGGTCTTCTCCAACCAATAACTGTCCCTTAAAAGGGAGATCAGCAAGTTGCGCCTTCGACAAAACATCCGCTGACCAATTGCGTAGCCACAGAAGCCTTCATGCAGCCACCGCGGACACCATATTCCTAGCCAAAGTGCGAAGCAAATCACAGAGGGCATCTGCCACATAAGCTACACCCACTTCCAAGCAAGCATCCTGGCCAGCAGCCTCAGGGGTACCTAAGGCCATTTCCTGCACCTTCTGCACCCAGCACAAACAAGCCCTTTGCATGAAACTGGAGCCCTAAGACTCAGAGCAGAGACCTCAAACAGCCTCTTCAACAGGATAGAAACATAGAAATGACGGCAGAAAAAGACCAATCGGCCCATCCAGTCTGCCCAGCAAGCTCCCACACTTATTTTCCCAAACATATCTGTTTCATCAACCACCAAGTTCAGGGCCCTTGTTGGTAACTGTTTGATGCAACTCCAATATTACTCTCTGCATCAATGGCAAGGGATGGCAGGAAATTTGAATCAAAGGTGAGCATAAGGCTTAATGGTTAAGGGTAGTTATCTCCGCATCAAGCAAGTTACCCCGATGCTTGGTTACCCAGACTGCACACATCAATGCCTTGCTGGATGATGTCAATGTAACTCCTGTTTTCCACATTTCCCCCTACCGTTGAAGCAAAGAGCAGTGCTGTATATGCATTCAAAGTGATGTATTAGGCTTAATAGGTTTAGGATAGTAATCGCTGTGGTAAGCAAGCTACCTCCACACTTATTTGTTTACCCAGATTGTGAAGTTCAGTCCTTGTTGGTTGTTGTCTGAATGCAAATCCTCTTTTCCACATTTCCCCCTGCCGTAGAGGCAGAAAGCAATGCTGTATATACATTCAAAGTGATGTATCAGGCTTAATTGGTTTAGGGTAGTAACCACCGTAATAAGCTACCCCCATGCTTATTTGTTTACCCAGATTGTGAAGTTCAGTCCTTGTTGGTTGTTGTCTGAATGCAAATCCTCTTTTCCACATTTCCCCCTTGCCATTGAAGCAGAGAGCAATGTTAGAGTTGCATTAACCATGCGAAGGCTTATTGAGTAAGAGTAGTAATCACCAGATAGTAGCTTACATTCCAGTACTCCACCCCCCTGGCTCTTCTCTTCATTCCCATCCTCTAGGCTTTATGGAGCCACAGTGTGTATCCCATGCCCCTTTGAAATCCTTCACAGTTTTAGTCTTCACCACTTCCTCCGGAAGTGCATTCCAGGCATCCACCACCCTCTCCGTGAAGAAATATTTCCTGACATTGGTTCGGTGGCTTTGAAGGATCTCCAGCTTCCAATTCTGGACATCCTTCAAAGCCGCTGACCCTGCCACAAGAATGGTCATCTTCTTCATCACCGCCGCATCCACCTTCAGCAGTTTCCACATTTCCAAGATCCTCGCAGGCAGGGGGTATAACCTGGCCATAGCCCTGGCCACCTTTAATCCAGCTTCCAGAAAATCCCACTCCCAGTCAATCAACATCTTCACCTACTTCGGTAAGGGGAATGTCCTCGCCGGTCCACGCAAACCCTCCAACACCAGGTTTACCCCTTCCGTGTCTGAGTCCTCCTGTGCCACCTTAACTCCCAGTTCTTCCAGAACCTGAGAGATGAGAGGCTGCAATTCATCCTTGCAAAATAACCTAACCACCCTAGGGTCATCCCCTTCTCCTAAAGGGAACTAGTCCGCATGCAGGTCCCCCAAGTGGCCTAGCCCCCGGATCCGTGCCCTGACCATTGCCCTTGTCTACTTGTGGATCCTGCGGATCATCGCCCATTGGCTCAGCGCACTCAGAGTCCTCGGAGGAAACCATCACCGAGAGAATGCTTGAGAACCAAGTGTCGCAAAATGCCCTCCTTCCACTGAGATGCCTAAGCCCGAGGATTCTTAAACCTGCCCCAGACTGGCTGAGAGGTTGGTCGCTTAGTCGCCAGCTCCTGCCTGGTGAGATATGTGGTTGTGACTTTGCAATTTTCTTCTGACAAAAATGTTATGCTTTCTCCAATTATTTTGACATGCTAAATTCTCATAAGGCTCCAAACTTGATTGAGGGCTTCTCTGAGTTATTGACTCCCTTTGATAGTTCTGCTATGTCTAATTTCCTTCAATCTTCTCAGAATAATATTTCCACTCATAAAACTCTTATTGTGTCTTTTGTACTTGATACTGATAAATACTGTAAATAATTAACTATGATGTTAACCTACTCATGCCTTTCTCTCTCTTCTCCTAGTTCCATTACCCCTGTTCATTGTAACTTCATTTCCAATGCACTAGTTTTCAGTTTTATGTTATCCTGCACTCCTTGTTCAAATGTAAACCGGCATGATGTGATCTTATCATGAATGCCGGTATATAAAAAAACATAAATAAAATAAATAAATAAATAAATATTTTGTTTTCACAATATTTTAAATAGAAAAATGCCTTGTTCCTGTTCATACTCCAGATCAGTCCAGACAAGAGGGTTTATGCCTCCCTACCAGCAGATGGAGGCAGAGAACAAAACCTCGGAGGCACTGCTACATAACTGAGTGTGCCACCTGCAGTCCCTAGCAGATGGTAGAGGTGCAAACCTGCAGTCTGTTAGTTTTAAAAAAAAGAAAAAGAACAGACTTAAATTTAAAGCTAGTACAGAGTAAGGAAAAGAAGATCCGGACCTCCCAGAGGTGTTCGGTACCTTCACGGGCCATCCCTCTGGTTGAGCAGGGCAAGCGAGGGGGTTGGATATCCCCGGCCAAGCTTGACCATTGACTCCAGGGGGAGGGAAAACCAGGGGTCCCGGTTCCCTCACTCCCCCTGAGGGCCTCCCACCCAAACCGCCCTGTTGTAGTGTCCTGGAGCCCTAGAAGCAGGAGAGTATCCTGTCTTTTTTTCTGAGGGGCTGGGTGCTTTTCAGAGTCATCTGTGTGTCTGTTGCTCCCCTTTCTGCGTCTGCATCTGTGTCGGCTCGGCATTGGTGGGAGGAGAGACTTGCGCGGCTTTGCTGTCTGTTCAGCACCCGCCTTTATTTTTTTCTCCTTCTTGGTTTACTTTATAGTTGTGAGCCGCGCGTGCCGTGCCATCTCCTGCTGGGCATGGGAAATCCTGTTGGGTCTGCGGGGGAGGTGCTTGCCTGAATGCAGTCCTTCTCTGCCCTGGATATGTGTCGGGGGACAAGGGAGCCTCGACCCAGACTTCCAGGGGCAGATGCTGCACTTGGGCTGTAGGACCTGTGCAGGAGGCCGGGGGGGAGGGGGAGTGGTGCAAAGAGACAGAGGCCATTTTGGATGAGGAAGGCAGGGACTCCCCTCCTCCACTTTCTCCTGTGGTTCAGGGATATATAGAAACATAGAAATGACGGCAGAAGACGACCAATCGGCCCATCCAGTCTGCCCAGCAAGCTTCACACTTCTTTCCTTTCATACTTTTCTGTTTCTCTTGGCTCTTAGTAACCTTTGGTTCTATTTCCCTTCCACCCCCACCATTAATGCAGAGAGCAGTGATGGAGCTGCATCCAAGTGAAATATCTAGCTTGATTAGTTAGGGGTAGTAACCGCCGCAACAAGCAAGCTACACCCATACTTATTTGTTTACCCAGACTATGTTATTCGGCCCTTATTAGTTGTTTTTCTTCTCCCCTGCCGTTGAAGCAGGGAGCTATGCTGGATATGCATTGAACGTGAAGTATGCATTGAAAGCCACATTAACTATCAACAAATATTGAATAAGCCTAATAATTGGTAATACCTATAGCCTATGAACTCTCCGTTAATTTTACATACTCTTACCCACCCCTGGTTTTTTTTTTTAATTTGGAGATGGCAGCCCTCCATCCTTCCGCTCGGTGAAGGTGGAACACCAATCACTGGCCACTGGCATCCCGCTCCGTGAATGCCTCTGTGGCTACTGCCGCTCCGTGCAGTGTTTTGCTGCCTCCTCTTTATACATGTCCTCTAGACCTGATAGATCCACAGGGGCAGATTTTTAAAAAATACGCGAGCGCGTACTTTTGTTTGCGCTCCAGGCGCAAACAAAAGTACGCTGGATTTTAGTAGATACGTGTGGAGCTGCGCGTATCTGCTAAAAACCTGGATCGGCGCGCGCGCAAGGCTATCGATTTTGTATAGCCGGCGCGCGCCGAGCCGCGCGGCCTTGGAGGGAATCCTCTAACGCCCTCCCCTCACCTTCCCCTCCCTTCCTCTACCTAACCCACCCGCCCGGCCCTGTCTACACCCCCCCCCTTACCTTTCTCCGGGGATTTACGCCTCCCTCTGGGAGGCGTAAATCCCCGCGCGCCAGCGGGCCTCCTGAGTGCCGGGCCGCGACCTGGGGGCGGGTACGGAGGGCGCGGCCACGCCCCCGGACCGCCCCAGGCCGTAGCCACGCCCACATACCCGCCCCCAAAACGCTGCCGACACGCCCCGAAAACCGGGACCGCTCCTCGACACGCCCCCCTCGGAGAACCCCGGGACTTACGCGAGTCCCGGGGCTCTGCGAGCGCCGGTAGGCCTATGTAAAATAGGCGCACCGGCGCGCAGGGCCCTGCTCGCGTAAATCCGGGCGGATTTACGCGAGCAGGGCTCTTAAAATCCGCCCCACAGTGTTTATCCCACGCCCCTTTGAAGTCCTTCACAGTTTTAGACTTCACCACTTCCTCCGGAAGGGCATTCCAGGCATCCACCACCCTTTCCGTGAAGAAATACTTCCTGACATTGGTTCTTAGTCTTCCTCCCTGGAGCCTCAGCTCGTGACCTCTGGTTCTGCTGATTTTTTTCTGATGGAAAAGGTTTGTCGTTGTCTTTAGATCATTAAAGTTTTTCAAGTATCTGAAGGTCTGAATCATATCACCCCTGCTCCTCCTTTCCTCCAGGGAGTACATATTTAGATTCTTCAATCTCTCCTCGTATGACATCCGATGAAGACCCTCCACCTTTCTGGTTGCCCTTCTGTGTACCGCTTTCATCTTGTCTCTGTCTCTTTGTAGATACGGTCTCCAGAACTGAACACAGTACTCCAGGTGAGGCCTCACTAAGGACCTGTACAAGGGGATAATCACTTCCCTTTTCTTACTCGATATTCCTCTCTCTATGCAGCCCAGCATTCTTCTGGCTTTTGCTATCGCCTTGTCGCATTGTTTTGCAGGATCAGATAGGGGTGGAGATGTGCCACCAAGCCTGCACAGTAGGGGACCCGCAGTGGATTTTCCGCAGATCTTGTTTTTGCTGATATATGAGGCCTCTCTCTTGAACAGTAAGGACCCAAAAAACACGAAGGAAGGCGATCTATGAAAGCCGTCAGGTTGAACAAAGGAATAGATGCCAATAGTCTTGAAAAAAACTTTATTGAAGTGGAGACACAAAGTAGCCCGACTCAGGCCGAGTTTCGCCGTATCAAGACGGCTGTCTCAGGGGCTAAAACATAAATAAAAGTTCATATAAATACATCTTTATGTAATAATAATAAAATAAAACTATGATTAAAACAAAGTGTATGTACTGTACATGTATATAGCAATGGTGACACATAGAATATATTATAAATTTTTAACATCAAATCTAATATAAATTAAATAAACTCACGGTTAGTACAAATGTATAATGAATTTGTAATAAAAGATGGTTTTACCTTGTGTATATTCTCTTCAGTACACAAATAAAACAAATCATGTATGGAGGATCATATATACCATTATATGATCAATGAAAGTAATGAATCTGTGAAAATGCAAAAAGAGGGGATGGCAATATTATATAGGACTTTGTTCAAATATTAAAAATTAATTAGTAGACAAATATAATGATGTATATACAGAGGTATATGTGTATTAAAAATTAATTGATGTTGATAATATCTTATATGCACCTAAAGTATCAATTGATGACTTATATATCTATTCTTAAAAATCTGTGTAGATTTGTAAAAAAACTATTCTATTTTATTTGAAGCGAAATATTTAGTAAAAGTCAATTGAATAAGTGAAAAATGTCAAAAGTGAATTATTAAATGAAAAGTGCAATAGTTGTCTAAAAAAGATTGTTTGTCTAGAGAGGATATATGACTAATAGATTAAGTGTATTGATGTATTAAATAAAGATAATTAGTTAATTAACAAGGTAGTATTATTGAAGCCCTCCTGATGATTAAATTCAATACTGATGTGTGTGGTAATGAAGGAAAGCCAAGTCAAATCTGTATGTGTATTAAAAAATGTATATAGGAATCTAAATATGCGAGTATACAAAACTAAAAGGAAAACTAATGCTCTGTTAAAAATAAAATCAAGTGAAAGACTATCTATACAAGCAAACAACTAATGTTAAATAAATATCTTTAGTAATGGCTATATCACTAAAATAGAGCATGAATAATAAATCGTTGTTAATGAATTGTACAATGTAAATTAGTTCTATTGTGTAAATGTGTTTCCAAAAGATGAAATTATTTAATACAAAAAAGAGGGAGGCATCTATTGTCGACTAAGCCGAGTGTATAGAGCACCATTGTGAATTAATTGTATATCGAATAATGATAGTCCGGACCGCGTCTGCAAAAATCTATATGCAAATGGAGTGTCAACTCAAAAGACTACTATTATTATATTGAATGTCTAATGTAATTATCATAAAAACTATCACCAGTGTAAAACGTGTATTCATAGGCAAAGTGGAAAAATTGTGAATCCAACGGTAAGTAATAAACCGAAAAATAGATAAAAAATATTGGCAATGCTGTGATTAAATAAACCATTCTGTATCAGAAAGAAGCGGCAGAAGAAAGTTTTTATGATAATTACATTAGACATTCACTCCATTTGCATATAGATTTTTTGCAGACGCGGTCCGGACTATCATTATTCGATATACAATTAATTCACAATGGTGCTCTATACACTCGGCTTAGTCGACAATAGATTTAATACATCAATACACTTAATCTATTAGTCATATATCCTCTCTAGACAAACAATCTTTTTTAGACAACTATTGCACTTTTCATTTAATAATTCACTTTTGACATATTTTTCACTTATTCAATTGACTTTTACTAAATATTTCGCTTCAAATAAAATAGAATAGTTTTTTTTACAAATCTACACAGATTTTTAAGAATAGATATATAAGTCATCAATTGATACTTTAGGTGCATATAAGATATTATCAACATCAATTAATTTTTAATACACATATACCTCTGTATATACATCATTATATTTGTCTACTAATTAATTTTTAATATTTGAACAAAGTCCTATATAATATTGCCATCCCCTCTTTTTGCATTTTCACAGATTCATTACTTTCATTGATCATATAATGGTATATATGATCCTCCATACATGATTTGTTTTATTTGTGTACTGAAGAGAATATACACAAGGTAAAACCATCTTTTATTACAAATTCATTATACATTTGTACTAACCGTGAGTTTATTTAATTTATATTAGATTTGATGTTAAAAATTTATAATATATTCTATGTGTCACCATTGCTATATACATGTACAGTACATACACTTTGTTTTTAATCATAGTTTTATTTTATTATTATTACATAAAGATGTATTTATATGAACTTTTATTTATGTTTTAGCCCCTGAGGCAGCCGTCTTGATACGGCGAAACTCGGCCTGAGTCGGGCTACTTTGTGTCTCCACTTCAATAAAGTTTTTTTCAAGACTATTGGCATCTATTCCTTTGTTCAACCTCTCTCTTGAACAGTTACTGGCCAGACAGAAACCTAGTCTTTGGAAATGTCAAAGGGCGAAGGTTCTTAGATGTCATCCTGTTTTCAAAAAGTTAATTTAGCGTGTAAAGCCAGACTGTCCTTAATTGCTGCAGTGGTGCTAGACTGCACCGATGTAATAGCAGCGGAATGGGATAATGTTTGTTCTGTTCTAAATCCCAAAATTTAGCAGACGCCTCAGCATAATATTGACACAACTGGGCGACAACTTGAGACAAATAGGATTCCAAACAAGCGACAGCATTCAATGCCTCATAATGAAATTGCTGTAGATTCAGAAAGTTCATTTGAAGTTCCTCTACTATCAGAAACCTTGATATCTTTTATATGATCAGTAGTATTGCCTCTTCTAAACACAGTAACTTTTTCTTGTTACTGCTTTTTCTCCCACAAGTGCTGGCGGTGTTTGCATAATGTTCATATTTACTGCTTCATTGACTTTTTCACCAAACAAGTTTTCTCCCTTGCATGATGCATCCACCAGTTTATTACATACATCTTCTCATAAGCCCCATACTTTTAACCCGACCATTCATCTCAAAGCTATGGCTATTGCCAGGGACCTGGATAAGGGGTCAAAAGCATAAATTGATTTTATCAAATGTTTTGTGCTTTTTTCTGCATTATTAATCTGCTGTGCTAGCTGTGATGTAACGGACCCTGCGATACTTCTCATTTCCTTCTACATACATATATTTGAACTTGGTGCATTTGAAATTGGCGAGCTGCAATTCTGGATTGTAAAATTGCAGTCTGGAATGGGTTCTGTGCTGATGTGTCAAACAATTTTGCTTCTTTGCGAAACATTGGATTGTGTATTTTTCTGGCTTTTTTAAATGTTATTTTTTAGATCTGCCTCTACTACAAGAGAATCACGGGGAAAGTGCACTTTCTTGTGCCCAGGGCATGCATGCACTTTCGACTTTTGGTCTATCTTTCTAGCCAGTGCAGCTACAGAGAGGTGATTACTAGAGATGTGCATTCGTTTTTGCCGAATTGGAAAATTGCAACGAAATTGTCCAATTCGGCATGTTTCAGGGAGCCCGAAAAAAATCAGGAATTTCCTGTTTTTTCGCAAAAATTCATTTTTCTGATTAGTGCGCACTAACGGGAGTCAGTGCGCGCTAACTCCCGTTAGTGCGCACTAACAAAAAGTAACAAAGTAACAATCTAACTGTTTTTGTTAGTGCGCACGAACAGGGAGTTAGCGCGCACTAACTAAAAATCGGTTTTTCGCGAAAAAAAAAGACCCGAACTGAAAAAACCCGACATTTTCCATGGCGGCCGAAAAACGAAGAACGACACGAAAACAAAAAATGATGCACATCTCTAGTGATTACCACAATTTTGTTTAAAGGTTCTGAAACTTTTGGAGCAGATTTTCAAAGGGGTACACGCATAACCCCCGAAAAGCTGCCCATGCGCGCCGAGCCTATGGTGCATACACTCGGCGGCATGCTTAAGTCCCAGGGCTTTCCTGAGGGGGGGGGGAGGGCGTGTCGTGGCTGGCGCATCATCAGGTGGCATTCCGGGGGCATGGACGTGGCCTCTGGACCAGCCCCCGGACCAGAACATGGTGTGCCGGTGTGCGCAAGTTACGCCTGCCTTGGGCAGGCGTAACTTTTGAAGTAAAGGTGTGGGGGGGGGGGGGGGGAATTAGTTAGGGCCGGGGGGCGGGTTAGTTAGGGAAAGGGAAGGTGGGGGGCGCTGGAAAGAAATTTCCCTCCGAGGCCGCTTCGATTTTGGAGCGGCCTCCGAGGGAACGGAGGCAGGCTGCACGGCTCGGCGCACGCAGGCTGCCGATTTTGCGCAGCCTTGTGCGCGCCAACCCCGGATTTTAAAAGATACGCGCGTATCTTTTAAAATCCGGCATACTTTTGTTTGCGCCGGTTGCGCGTACTTTTTTTAAAAAATCTGCCCCTTTATGTATTAGAACTGCCAAAGATTTTTTTTGGGTGGCTAAGAAATTTCAAAATTTTTGATACTCCCCCAGCGTGGCAGATTAAAAGGAACTATCTGGGCCATTTTCTGTATAAATCTTGGCTATGAAACATCTTCTGGAGGACTGGACCCATTGCTGTCTGCTCTGGCAATGCTCCCAATTCTTGTAAAGACACTACAGACTGAGGCTCAAATGAACTAATAGATTCTTGGTCTGAACCCGACAGATGCTCAACCTATTCTTTGGATGTTAACAGCTCTTGTTTAATTGAAGAAAAAAACTGGAGATCATAATTGTCTCCTAGTGTTTATAAAATCAGTTGTCCCTTGAGGAGGCATGGATGGACAATCTTTCTGAGCTATTAACGACAATCTTCTGTTTCAGCACCAAGTGTTGATGTCACCCAGTTGTAGGGCTGGATTTGTCCAGCTCGTCCTCACAGAAAGAACCTATGTCCCTGTACTATGCTTTCTACGCACCCTGACTAATGTCTTTCTCAATGACTAAAGCAGATCAAAGGTACCCAATTCTTCAGCCTTTAAGGAGCAGTGAGAGTAGCTCAGTAGCCACGGGGAAAGCCCGTAAGAATCCAAATCAGATAAAATCTTCAGATCATAATTCTCTGTAAAGTTAGACATTTGTTTTAATATGGACATAATATGATATTACAAAAATTGTTCAGAAACCTACAGCAACTCCCACCCTGTTTAAATACTGTAAGAATGCACTAGTTTTACATTTCGTCCTACGAGTGAACAAAAAGAATATTAAACGTGACTTTCCCCCTTGATACAGACATTGCAAAGTAAGTTTGTTTTTCTGTCCATTTCACTGTTGATAGCATTTTTTTTCCCTAGGAGATAGGATTGTGTTATTTTTGAATACTGCTTCAATAGATAGCTTTGAATGATCTCCTTTTCTTTTTTTTCTCCCACTTTATAAAAATTCTTTGATCTAACCTTTGGTGATTTTGAAGAGTGGAGCTAATTTTTTCAGAAAGAGGGGATGTGTGATCATACTTTGAGAGCTCTTCAATGTCTCGTAGCACATCCAAATGTTACTCAAGGAGCGGTTTTATGCAGGGAACTGGTTCCTGGACTGAAGTTTTCTGAATAAAGCGCTTAAACATACGGATGTGATACGTGACCTGGCGCAGCTATCAGAGTACGGTCGCACATCCCCCTTTTTGATATTTTCTGTATGGGTGGCTGGTTCACGCCACTCTCCTCTACTGCGTAGCTCATTTTTCTACAACTCTGTCGCATTTCTTTCGGCAGGCACCCTTAGATGCATTTCTGAATTGTGCCCATTTCTGCTTGCTTTTTTTTTTCTAAACATGGAAAGGATGGATGCCCTTTGGCTGGTGCCATCAGAAAAAGTGCAGGCCGAGATCTGAATCCCCAAAAAGTCACTCTTTCGGAGCCTGACCACGTGAAAGAGCAATTCAACATGTAACAAGCTTTATGACAACATCCCGATTTTATTTAAAATCTGCACATCATTCTCAGGACTGAAGTTTAGGAAATGGTTGCTCATCACAGTGCTGCCGCTAATCAGAAACCTGTGCTCTCGCTCTCGCCTCTCAACACCTGAAGGATGATTACTGCATAGAGCACTGCATACAGTAAAATGTGATTTATCAAAGCAAGGAGATGCAGCATTATAAACGGAACATTAGAAGAAATAAAATATTGGAAAAGAAAGGAGACCTATATATATAAAAAAAAAAATACTAAAAGCTGAAGAAATAGTCAAGAAACAGAAAAGTAGCTGTTTTGAGGAGTACAGATAATATCTGCTGCATCAGCTGTCAGCTTACAGTCACACAGTGCAGTTTCAGTAATTTTGTTACTAGATTAAAATTAAGCAAGGACAACCGTTGATGTGTGTGCCCTTTCCAAGGGCTTTGTCATGACTTGCATGGGAAGTGGGGAAGTTCCTTTCACATAAATCTACAAACAAGAACACTCTTATGCCCCAGAGGGGATCCTGCTGGGTAGCCATGGTGGCATCAGATACAAGCATACATGAGGGAAACTGAACAGAAAGGGCAGCGGGTCCCTGCAGCTTCCTAGGAGCACAGTCTCTACAGCGGACACTAACGATACCCTAAAAAAAAAAAATGTACAAAAATGCTAGTCTGCTGCAAAGGGCTTACATATCTAGATATCAATGTAGAATCATCTCCCCCGTTATCCAGACCCGACTCGCATGGTATAGATGAAGGTGGAGATGGTCCTTAGCCTTTGCAGAGTGCTGTCCAGCTAAAGTGCTTGGCTAGCTATGGTCAGCTCCAATTAAATGAACGGAGCCATTCCATGTGTCCTAAGCTACCCACCGTTTTTCAAAAGGAAAGGCCCCATAGGAAGCCACCTCATAAAATGAGCGCTCTTACTCTCTTTCCAGGCTGACCAGATCTAAAGCCACAGCACTTTAACCAAGGATTCCCACAACCAGCAATGGGAGGGGATAGGAAATTGAGAAATGCCGAACAGGAAGCAGACTGTATCCTGTGGCTACTTTCCATGTGAGAGCAACTTACTATTGCTGCTGCCAGCATGATATGAAGGTGTGAGAAGTTATAGTAGAAATGATGTGGCGAGCACATCACATTTTGACTTGGGATAGTTTTGTTTGGTGTGGGTTCTACAACTTTTCTGACTGGGGAGGAGATACAGAATGGCAATGGTCTACTCGGACATAGCACAGTGTCCTAGCCCTCTGCTTGCACTTCAGTCCTGTCTTGCAGCACTCACTGCCAATGCCCCCTCAGTCCTGCACTGCAGCAGCCCCTGCTATTCCAATGCTAAGAACCCAAACACCGTTCTGCTAATGCATCTTAATCCTGCCCCTGCATTATTCCTCTTTTAGCAAAGGCTAGCGGCTGTGCCGAGAGATGTGTACTGGGGGCTAGGCTGAGAAGTCTTGGGTGCATGCTCTGTTAATCTCCTACAGTACAAATGAGGACCTGCACTTCCGTGCTGTACTCTGATGGCATGATACACAATGAATGCGTGGACAGCGGGAGGTAGCCTGTTTAGAACACAGACCTGTTTTAAAGCAGGGGCTCTGCTTATCTCAAAAACGACCCAGCCTCTTCCTGCTCTGTGAAAGGAAGAAGAGATGGGAGCAGAGCTCACATCTTTGTAATCTCCAATAAAAAAAAAGAAAAAAAGTCCTAAACATGTTTCCCATAATAAATTAAAAAACCCCCAACATAAGCACAAGCCCAGTCTTCTCCTTTTAGTCCGGCGGCATTGCACCAGTGCTTGAAATCCTGAGAGGTGAATGAGAAGTTGAGGAGTTCCTGGGCTAGCGTTCCTCCAAGCAGACAGGCTTGCAGATGGGTTTCACGTCTACGCACTGTCCTCATCTTTATTCCAGGCCCAGGATGTAGTTGATAGCTTGTACCAGTCCAATGATCACGGGCTGCCAGGCAACGAGGTAACGCAGCCAGTCCAGCAGCTGTCCGTACATAACGTGCGGCCTTTCCCAGCTGGAGAGCAGAAAAGTTAAAGAAGATGGCGAGGAAAGAGAGGCACACTAGGACCAACAACTCGGACTCTTGCTATATTTGCCAGAAATAAAACAGGCTAATCTAAACTTTATCTGGACAAGCCTCTCGCATACCACACATCAGTCAATACCTGCCTCAAGGCATGGCCAAGAACTCCAGTGTCTGTTGGTTAGTTTACAGCCGCTGTAATAATGAAGTTTACTATTTCTTCTTAGAACTACTTCACCAATCAGGCTATGACTTATCAAGATCAAAAGGGGCTCTGCCTACCCTATGAAGGCCATTGAGCAGAGAGATACCAAACGCGGGGTCGCTTGTTCAAAGTCCCACCTCCAACATTCATTGCATGAACTTCAAGTCACTGATGCTGAAACTCAAGCGTGTAGGAGGCAAAAAGCAGTTAATTTTGTGTAGTGTTACAAAATACACAGCAGTTATCCAGGATACAACTATGTCCAGTGAATGAGGGGAAATAGGGAGGTTGGGGCTGGAGAGAAGTTGCTATAATTTACGAGTGAAGAAACCATAGGATTGTTGTGCAAAAAAAAAAAAAAACAAAACCTGAGAGCAAAGGCCAAAGACAAAAAAAATAATAATAAATAAACCTCCCCCCAAAAAACCCAACACACGTACTGGGCAGACCGGATGGACTTCTTTTGGTCTTGTGGACAAGAACCTTGCCTGCTGACATTTAGAAAAAGGCTTAAGACTTGGTTATTTAAACAAGCCTTTCCCTAAGCTCACCGATCCGCATCGCTTTCGTTACTGAACACTCAGCACACTGTAAATAATTTGTTCTGCTCACTGAGTTACCTTCTGCTTTGTCGTCTTCTCCCCCCACCACCCCTGTTTCAATGTAACTATTACCTCTCTTCGCTAAGTTAATGTTTAAGATTGTTATACCCTGGTTCCCTATAAACCGACATATGATATGACTATCATGAATGCCGGTATTAAAAAAAGCACTAAATAAATAAATATCTGCCATCATTCACTCTGTTCTGAGGGGAGTAGCTGCCCCGTGCTTAAGAGTAGTGGGTGAGAACCAGGCAGGACAGGGTTCAAACCCCACTGCTGCTCTCCTTGTGACCTTGGGTAAGTCACTTCCATTGCTTCAGACAGAGGCAAACATCGACTGTACCTGAATGTAACTTCTTAAAATGTTACTGAACAGGCAGGAGTTAAATCTAAATAAATTCTCAGCTGAGGAGAAGAATTCCACGTGTGGCTGGGACTGTGATCCCAACCCAATTTAAAAAAAAAAAAAAAAATCTGAGAAAATGAGAGGAAACAAACTAAGACCCACAACCAACCTTTAACTAACGGTGGTTTAAAGCAATGATGCGATACTTAAGCTTCTGCAAGATAGAGATGTCGAGCTTGAGAGCACAACATAGAATAATTGCACAAGTTTACAAGAGGGGTGGTTATTTATCCTCCAGTTATCAAAAGAAACATGAACTCCCTTTTCATACCAAACAACTCAGAAGCCCAAAACTCTCTAAATTATGAAAAATTAATTGCCGTGCGTGAAACAGCAGAAACCTTAGGAAAGCAGAATGCAAAATGGGAAAGAGAACCAAAGAGAAAAGTGCTGAAGTCGCTTTTGAAAATGGACAATGCACACAGAATACGCGGAGGTTAAAGGGCAAAAAAGGAAGGCTTCAGGGAACTCCAAAAGCTGTTCAAAAAAGTAAAAGCTTTATTCCGCTACAGAAACTCACATCTTAATGAATCATGTTCACGGACCGAGTTTCGATTAACTGCGTCGGGAGGGACGGGATCTCGGAATAGTTAGAGCAGGGGCTTATTGGTGAGGTCAGAGCACTGCTTACTGACAGCCACCGTACTCTTCTCATATAAATTCATGGAGGAGATCCCGGCAACAAAGAGCTGTTGGGGGCCGTGAACATGATTCATTTAAGATGGTAGTTTCTGTAATTGAATAAAACATTTTTTTGAGCAGCTTGTGGACGTTCAAGTTTTGGCCCAATCACTATTGTTGTCTCTGAAGCATACCAGAGATTTTGGGTTCCCACCTACGTTGTTTATGCTTCAGAGAGCACCAGTGTTACCCCCAATAGCCCACACAGTTCAGAAGTGAGCACATACAAAGGCGAACAACGTTTAGCTGGGTGGAAAAGTGGTACAAGCGGCAGAAGGGGATGACGCACAGCAGGTCCAAAAATGACTCAGACGCTGCTCTGCACACCTTTGTGAGTGCTGTGCGGCTGCACTACTGCAGGCTCTTGTGTGACATCCATTACTATAAACAAATAACCTTTCCCTTGACAATGATTTTTATTTTTTTATTTTTTTTTACATGGTGTGCTTTAAAACTCAGTCTGTATGTGGAGATCTATATGCATCTATAGAGAGGCTTAGGCTGTGCCAAACTAAACAGAGTACAGATGCATAAAAAAGTGGTACTGTGGATTGGTAAGAGACCTTAGTAATGTATACACTGGGTCTCTATTGTATATCTCAAGCATATTCATTACAGACAGCCTGAAAACCTCCAGAAGAGGGATAGGAAACCATGATTATACATACACAGGAGACCCCACTCTACAAAACCCAAGTCCTAGCACTAGTCTCATCAGCTTCATCCTCCGATGGCTCTGCCTCTGCTACAGTCATTCAGGCCTGTGCACTCTCTTGCTTGGATTGCAATAACTCATCTTTCATAGGAATCCCAAACTAAACTGGCATCAGCTAGGATCACTCCAGTCCTAAATGGTACGACAGAGTGTTGGGAGCCAAGACTCAAACACTGGGCATCACCTTATCTCAACATGTGTCTCATCCCATATACACCTTCCTATCATAACTGCTAGGTACTCTAATGTCCTGGAGAACTGCTCCAAGCAGACCAAATGCACATAGAGGGAGATGCTGTTGAAGCAGGGATTGCTAAGAGTGAGACTTGGCAATGGCTAAAAAAAACCTGCGGTCCATCATGCACCAACACCTTAAACAAGATTGATCTCACTAACCCAGAATCAGCTATCACCTCATGGAACGACACCACCAAAAACATTGCAGACAAAATCTGTTGCTAGTCTTTGTTTGGTTGGAGTCAAGTTCAGAGTGGTTGAGGGAATTAGATGAGGAGTTAGTGAACTTGGATAGTAGATTGTTTATTTTAGTTTGGAAGAATGGGGCAAGTTCCTCACATTTGGATTTGGCTACTTCATTTGGGATGTCGGGGGCTGCTGATTTGGTAAGTGAGGAAACGTATTCGTATAGTACTTTAGGATTGTATTGCATCATACAAGACATCCATGCATGAATACAGGATCAACATCCTAAAAACGAAACGCGACTTCCATGCACTCAAAATACATGATCATCAGTACAGTGCCAAGGTCTTCTTCTCACTGTTATCCAACCTAACTGAGCCAACCCCTACACACAACCCTTCTCTAGACTCCAAAAACAAATGTGACAACCCTGCCTCCTTCTTCCTCAAAGTATCCAAACTGACAGCCAATTTTCCCCCTGATACGTCCTTCACCTTGCCACTCCCCTCCAACACCACAGCCTGCCTTGATCATCACGAAACCACATCATGTGAAATTGAATCCCTATTAAAGAAAATTAAACCCTCCACACACCCCTCAGACAACCTCCCCTCCAAAATGCTACAAACCATCCCCGAAACCATAGCCACAACCTTATCTGAAATCATCAACTGCTCCATCACCCATGGTGATGGCCCCCCTCCACCCTCAAGCTAACCTCGACCCAGCAGAACTAGCTAGCTATCGCCCAATCTCAAACTTACCGCTACTAGCCAAAATCACTGAAAAGGTAGTCAACCTCCGCCTCACTGAATACCTAAACACACACAACATTCTATCCCCCATCCTAGTTTGGTTTCTGTAAATATTTTAGCACAGAAACACTAATATCCCTCACAGACACTATACTCAAAGGCATAGATAATGGACAAGCCTACCTCCTAGCTATGCTTGACATCTCCTCTGCCTTCGACACTGTCATCCACAAAATCCTACTAAACCAACTCACTAACATAGGCATAACAGGTACTGCCCACTGCTGTTTAAATCGTACCTGGAAAACAGACACTTCAAAGTCAAACTAACCAACTGCGAATCTGACCCCATCAAACTTACCCGAGGTGTACCAGAGGGCTCTGCCCTCTCCTCCATCCTCTTCAATATCTACCTGCTACCCCTCTGTCACCTTGTAACGAACCTAGGCATTGTCCATTTCATTTACGCGGATGACGTCCAAATTATTATCCCCATCACCGATTCACTATCCAATTCCCTAAATACCTGGAACAATTGCATCAACTCTATCAACCAACTCCTCATCATCCTCAACCTTGCACTCAACACTACCAAAACTGAACTCATCTCCCACAACCAGCCCTCCCTTATTCACACACTAACACCTCACCCCTCTCAGCCCCCACCTCACAACACGTACGCAACCTGGGTGTCACCATTGACAACCAATTAAACCTAAAAACCTTCATAAAATCCACCTTGAAGGAATGCTACTTTAAACTTCATGTATTAAAGAAAATTAGACCCCCTCCTACACGCACATGACTTCTGCACTGTCCTACAAATCTTAACCTTCGCTAAAATTGACTACTGTAATTCCCTCCTCATAGGCCTCACCTCTTCCACCAAACCCCTCCAATTATTACAGAATGCCACTGCCAGAATCCTAACCAACACCCGTAGAAAAGAGCACATTACACCCATCCTTAGAGACCTCCACTGGCTCCCTATCTCCTCTAGAATTCTCTAGCGAACCCTCTCCCTTATATACAAAACTTTACACAACCAGAACTTCACCTGGCTAAAACAACTCGTTCCACTTCAACTCCTCTAACAGACCTACCAGATCTGCCTATAAAGGAACCCTTCACACATTCCCTCTCCTAAAACCACACAACGGTCCTCCAGACCTCCACTAGGGACAGAACACTCAATAGCAGGACCCATCAACTGGAATTTAATGCCGCCCGACCTATGCTTGGAACCATGCACACACAAATTAAAAAAAAAAAAAAAAATTGAAAACGTGGCTCTTCAAGCTAGCCTACCCCTAAACTCCTACCTTCTCTCCCGGGTGCCCTTTCTCTACATGACTGTCTATAGATTCAGTTTTATAATATATATATGTTATCAACAAGTTCACAATATATTTACTAGGGATGTGAATTGTGTGCCCGATCGTTTTAACGATCGGGTTCGGCTGGGGGGGGGGGGGGGGGGGAGAAATCTGATCGTTATGAGATGTGAATTGGAATCGGTTCCGATTCCAATTCACATCACTAATTTTTTTTAGTGAGGCCCGCGCGAATAAAAAAAACCCCACCCGACTGTCACAGGGGCCGACCGTCGGCCCCTGTGACATAGTGAGGGCAAAGGTAGCGCCGGCGCCATTTTGAGTACTGGCAATACAGCCAGAGGGCAGGAGGTCGCTCCCGGACCCCCGCTGGACTTTTGGCAAGTCTTGTGGGGGGGTCAGGAGGCCCCCCCCAAGCTGGCCAAAAGTCCCTGGGGGTCCAGCGGGGGTCCGGGAGCGATCTCCTGCACGCGGGCCTATTTTGCCAATATTCAAAATGGCGCCGGCGCTACCTTTGCCCTGTCACATGGTAAGGGCAAAGGGCCATCGGCGCCATTTTTTTTAGCGCAGCTGATAGCGTGGGAACGGGAGATCGCTGCCCACGGCCCCCCTGGACCACCAGGTATGTGTAAAAAGTTTTGAGGCGGGTGTCGGGAGAGTGGGGGAGGCTAAGGGGGTAATTTTAAAGGGTCAGGTGGGGTTTGTTTTTTTTTTGTTTTGTTTTGTTTTTTTTTTTTTTTTTAAATCGGGCCATCGGCGCCATTTATATTAGTGGCAGCCAAAATGGCGCCGATGGCCCGAGAGCGGGAGATCGCGCCGGGACCCCCCCCCACTGGATCACCAGGTAATTTAAAACATTTGGGGGGGTTCGTTTTAAAGGGTCGGGGTGGGTTTTAGGGTTGTTTTGGTGTGCCAGTTTTCCTGCCCTCCCCCTCCCCCGATTTTTCACGATAAATCGGGGGAATTTCTATTGTATCGCGACTAACGATTTTTGACGATTTAAAATATATCTGACGATTTTTTTAAATCGTCAAAAAACGATTCACATCCCTATTGTTTACCCCCTCTGACCATGCCATGTAACTTTCTTTCAAATACGATCATTGTGTACTTAGTTTCTCTTATATAGATTTATATATATTTATATATTTATCCCTCAACAGTTATGTACTCTCTGCATACTGTTATGTACCTTTTCCTTACTATGCCATGTAACCAAATCGTTCCATGTATCTTCTCTATCTTTGTTATACGTTAATTGTAAACCGATACGATGTGCAAACGGTTATCGGTATATAGAAACCTTTAAATAAAATAAAACTATTTCTTTCTGCTGGGAAGTCTACTTCTGTTTGACAGTGTAATAGAGGCGCTTATGTTTTTTTCTGATTCTATGACTGGGCCCTTGCTCAGACATATCTACCTCCTTGTCATATTTTCATTCACTGCACTTGCATATGGTCTCATTTCTATTTCTCCTCAGTAGTCACCTACTGGACTCTCCCCATTACACTATTTATTGTACTGCATGCCACTGTCCTATAGTATTTAGAAATAGGACAGCAAAAAAAAAAAAAAAAAAAGACCATGCAGTTTATCTAGTCAGCTCAGGCACATCAACTGTTCAGCTCTACAACCCCTACCACCCCCTCAGAAATCCCCTGTGCTTGTGCCATGCTTGGTCTTTGTTATCTCCCACAGGAAAATTGGTTCTTACCTGCTAATTTTCGTTCCTGTAGTACTACAGATCAGTCCAGACAGTGGGTTGAGCCTCCTGTCCAGCAGATGGAGACAGAGAAAAAAAACCTCAAAGGGTATCCTACATCAGGACAGTAATCCCCCTCTGTCCCTTCAGTATAAACATTAAAGCAGAGAAATGTAAAAGTGTAATCTTAAATAGAGAAAAATCAAGCAAGTAAAACCTGTAACATCTAAATTGTAATTTTAAATCAATACAAAGAACCACATATATATATATATATACACACACACACACACACTTCCGGTGCCTTAAAAGTCTGATATGCTTGTGCTTTGAGAAAATTACTAGACACTTCCAAAACCTGTGAATGAAAACATACTTCGAGCGGTCGTATGAAAATCAGAATGCAGCCAGGGCAGGCGTTTGGACTGATCCGTGGTACTACACGCTCGAAGCACCTGTCTGCCGAAGGAACCAAAACTGGCGCCTGTACATTGAGGCGATAATGACGAGCAAAGGTATGCAGAGATTTCCAAGTAGCTGCTCTGCATATTTCTTGTGGAGAGACCAACTGGCTCTCTGCCCAAGAGGTAGCCTGTGAACGCAAAGAATGGGCCTTTAAGCCCTCCGGAACCATCCGGCCCAGACAAATATCAACCGATGCAATTGCCTCCTTTAGCCAACGAGCAATGGTAGCTTTAGAAGCCTTGTTTCCCCTATTTGGGACGCTTCATAAGAGAAAGATGATCAGAGACTTGAAATTCGTTTGTAACCTGTAAGTATTTCCGTAGTACTCTTTTTACATCCAGACACCGTAGGTCACTGCCAGGCGTACTCGCAATGTCCTCTGGAGAAAAGGCAGGAAGCTCCATGGACTGATTTACGTGAAAGGAGGACACGACCTTTGGTAAAAAGGATGGTACTGTTTTAACGGAAATACCTGAACCAGAAAAGTGAAGAAATGTTTCCTTACAAGACAAGGCTTGTAGCTTGGACACTCTCCTGGCCGAGCAAATAGAGACTAGAAATACTGTCTGGTCCTTAAGCGTGGCCCACCGGAGGGGTTCGAAGGGCGACACGCAAAGAACTCGAAGTACCAAATTAAGGCTCCACGACGGACAAGTGGCCCGGACAGGTGGGTTCAAATGCTTGGCCCCTTTGAGGAAATCGAACGACATCCAGAAGGGCCGCCACCGTATAACCATCGACCCGCCCCAGGACAGAACCAAGAACCGAAACCTGTACCCGCAAGGAATTGAAAGACAACCCTTTGGAGAGGCCATTCTGTAGGAAGGAGAGGACCTGGGACACCAGGGCCTTGTGTGCCGGCACTCCGGACTCAGCACACATGTTCTCAAATACTCTCCATACCCAAATGTAAGCGAGAGAGGTGGAAGTCATACATGCCCTCAACAAAGTGGATATAACTTCTTCCTTAAAACACTTCTTCCTCAGTCGCCGCCACTCAAAAGCCAGGCTCAAAAGCAAGACAAAAGCGATCCGCCTGATCGAAAAATACGGGACCGTGCCAAAGGTTTGGTAGGTAACCGAGGCGAAGAGAACCGTCCGACGCAAGGTTCACCATATCCGCGAACCATGGTCTCCGGGGCCATTCTGGCGCCACGAGAATGACTGGCCCCATGTGAAGCTCTATCCTTCTTAGTACCTTGCCCACCAGAGGCCAGGGTAGGAACACGTAGAGGAGGACATCGTGAGGCCAGGGTAGGACTAGGGCATCCACCCCTTCCGAGCAGTGCTCCCTTCTGCGACTGAAGAATCTGGGAGCCTTCGCATTCCTCAGGGTGGCCATCAGGTCTAAGTGGGGAGTTCCCCACTTGCGCACGATAAGATTCATCGCCTCCTCGGACAACTTCCACTCTCCGGGGTCTAGATGTTGACGACTGAGGAAGTCGGCTTGAAATTCTCCTTCCCCACAATGTGGGAGGCTGCCAATCAATCCAGATGGCGCTCCGCCCAGGAGAGCAGCTTGCTGGCTTCCAGGGCCACCAGACGACTCCTGGTGCCCCCTTGGCAATTGATGTAAGCTACTGTGGTGGCATTGTTGGAGAGGACTCGCACAGCTTTGCGATAGACCAAAGGTAGGAAAGCCTTGAGTGCCAGATGGACCGCTCGGGCCTCCAGACGATTGATGTGCCACTGGGATTGGACCGGGGACCATTGCCCCTGGGTAGCCTGATGCTGACACACTGCTCCCCAGCCGGAGAGGCTGGCATCTGTCGTGACAATGACCCGCTGGGGTGTCTTCAGGGGCACCCCCTTCAGCAGGTGGGCGAGCGAGAGCCACCACTGCATGCTGGTGACTGTAGAGTCAGAGAGCAGAAGAGGTGATTGAAACTTCTCAGAGACCGGCTTCCAGCGGGATAGCAAAGCTTTCTGTAAAGGACGCATAAGCGCAAAAGCCCAAGGAACCAAATCTATAGTTGAAGCCATAGAGCCCAGGACCTGGAGATAGTCCCAAGCCGTGGGCACTGAGAGAGATAACAGATTTTGTACTTGATCCATGAGCTTGTGCACCCGGGCCTTGGGCAGTAAAACTTTTCCAACGCGGGTATCGAAGCGTGTTCCCAGGAATTCCAGGACCTGAGAGGGCTTGAGGTTGCTCTTAGAGAAGTTGACTATCACAAGACCCTGTTGACTGCTATCGCACATAACTTCTCCAATTTCGCTCGAATGAACCAGTCGTCCAGGTAAGGATGGACTAGGACCCTCTCCTGGCGGAGAAAGGCCGCCACTACTACCATGACTTTGGTGAATGTGTGAGGAGCGGTGGCGAGACCAAACAGGAGCGCCCGAAACTGGAAGTGCTGCTCCAGGATGTTGAAACAAAGATACTTCTGATGTTCCTGCCGGATCAGGATATGAAGGTAGGCCGCCATCAAGTCGAGAGAAGCAAGGAATTCACCTGAGCGAACTGCTGCTATGAGTGCCCTCAGGGTCTCCATCCGAAAATGGGGAACCTTGAGCGCCTTGATGGCTCTCTTGAGGTCTAGGATTGGTCGAAAGGAACCTTCCTTTTTGGGGACGACAAAGTAGATGGAATACTGGCCGGACCCCTGTTCCTCCAGGGGGACTGGGACTATGGCACCAAGCTCTTGAAGCCTGTGTAGAGTCTGGCACACCGCTAGACGTTTCCGACTCCCGCAGGGAGAGATCAAGTAGCAGTCCGGGAGATCCAGAGCAAATTCTAAAGTGTAGCCTCTTTCGATTACCTCGAGGACCCACTGATCCGAAGTAATTTTGACCCATTCCTCATGAAATAGGGACAGACATCCACCTAAGTTGGGATTGGAGGAATGGGCCAGCCGCATCTCATTGGGAGGACTTCGTGGCTGAACCCTGAAGGTGACCATCCCAGAATAGACGTCGTCCACGAAAGGAATGAGACCATGATTGAGATCTAATGGAGGTATTCCTTTGGGAGGCCCCCCTGACTTGTACCTGCGCTGCCCTCGGAAACGAGAGCACGAAGGAAAAAAAAAAAAAAAAGACTTGGACTGTTTAGGGTGGTCCTTAGGTAGCTTATGAATCTTGTTGTCACCCAAAAAATTAATAAGCTGTTCCAGGTCCTCCCCAAAAAGAAACTTACCCTTAAAAGGGAGAGTGCCCAACTGTGATTTAGAAGAGGAGTCTGCTGCCCAATTCCGCAGCCAGAGGAGGAGTCTGGCCGACACCGCTGAAACCATGGCTCTGGCCTGCACCGTGAGAAGATCATAAAGGGCATCAGCCCCTTATGCAACCGTGGTCTGCAGCCGCTCCGCCTGTTCAGCCTCTGCAGCAGGGAGGTCCTGGGTGCTGAGTAGTTGTTGAACCCACCTGAGGCTTGCCCATTGCATGAGATTGCTACAGACTGTCGCCCGAATGCCGAGAGCTAAGACTTAAAAAATCCTCTTGAGATGAACCTCCAACTTCCGATCGCGAAGGTCCTTCAAGGCAGTCACTCAGACCACCGGGATGGTGGTTCTTTGTTACCGCGGATACCGAAGCATCCACCATAGGTACCTTGAGCATCTCTAGGCACTGGTCTGGGAGGGGATAGAGCTTGTCCATTGTTCTGCCGACCTGTAAGCCAGATTCAGGAGCTTCCCACTCCCGGAGATGTAATTGCATTAGCATAGGATGAAAAGGAAAGGTACGCGGAGGGGCTCTTAAACCAGCCAGGACAGGGTCTACGTTGCTAGAACCTAGGGTAGCCGGTGTTTCCTCCAGAGGGGCATCTATGCCCAGCTCAGCCAGAACAAAGGGTATAAGCAGGTCCAGCTCCTCCCGCTGGAACAGGCGTAAGACCCGTGGGTCATCCCCCTTGACCGGTGGGTTTTGAGTGAGAGCATCAGCATCCTGATCAGGGTCTGAAATCTGAGGGGGGGGGGGTAGGAGGATCCGGTGGGTTTTGCCCCCCAGGTATGGTCCTAATCAGAGTGGTTCCTTGGGAGACCGGGGGCTGGGACCCCTGGTCTGCAGATACCCATGGCACTTTGGCAGGTGGAAGCTGAAAGAAAAACAGAGGAATGAACTTCTCTGTCAGCCAAAGACCCGAGGCATGAATCTTCTCAGGGGCCTCAATGGGGAGGGGCTGGACCACCAGTATCATCACAGGGCCTGGCAATGGGCTACCGGGAAAGGGTCCTAGGCTTAAGTACGCAAGGGGACAGAGTCCCCCCTAGGCCCTAGTAAGAGCGAGGAGACAGGACTTGCTGCTCCTGCTGAATAAACTTTTTTTTTTTTTTTTTAAACAGGTTCTACCATCTGCTGGAGACAGAGAAATACTGAAGGGACACAGGGGGAGCACTGTCCTGATACAGGATTCCCTTTGAGTTTTTCTCTGTCTCCATCTGCTGGACAGGAGGCTCAACCCACTCTCTGGACTGATCCAGGTACGTACAGGGAATGGAAGGCTATTCCATGCATTCAGTCTTCTGAAAATCGTTTGCAGTTTACCTGACTCCTAGTCCTATTTGTTTTTGTTTTCTGTTGGCTTACTCATGGCCCTTCCGCTCAGAAAGATTGGTTAGGCAATTCTGCTTCTTCGTAAGCCTCTAACATCAGGGGTGGCCAACTCTGGGTCCTCGAGAGCCACAAACAGGATATCCACAATGAATAAGCATGCAAATCTCTCACATACATATTCATTGTGGGTATCCTAAAATACCTGGCCTGTCTGGGGCTCGAGGACCGGAGCTGGCCATCCCTTTCACCTCGGAATCTCACAATGCCACTTTTGCAATTCCTCCAATCATTAACATATCTATTCAAAAATGCTGGCTCCTCATTTTACTGTCTTTGCTCATTTTTCTTCCAACTGCATTTTTCTCTTCTGACTACTTACCCAGCTTCTCCAGATATTGTCACCTCTCTTCCTCTTTCTGCAGTCTCTTCTAGTTTATGGACGCTACATTTTTTTCCCCTTACCTTTCCAGCTACTTCTTCAGAAAATCAATGCAATCTTTTTCCTCTTACCTTTAATTATTTTCCTAACAAAAAAATGTTAGTTGCCCATACAATCTCTCTTTTTTTTCTATTTAAGATTTTATTGTACACAAAACCATCTCTCGGATAGTACACATGCTACAAAGTGTAATCAGACTAATATCTTCTTCTATTAGTTTTGCCTACTGACTACTTCCATTAGATTTTCCCATCCATTTAACACGTTTTCCTGAAAGCTAGGAGCTTTGCTCAGAATGAATCATCACCGCCTGGCACTCCAGTACTGAACATCTGGTGATTACTGGATCCCGGATGATCATCCAGTAAAACATCAGGAAAACTGTCCCCAGATCCAGAATCTCCCCTGCTTCTAGAAGACAGGATATCCCACTCAGCATCTGACAGACTGAAATCCCCTGGCAAGAGCAGCTTCGTACATATCCTCCTCTAAATCTCTATCCATTTCTTCTGCCTGCAGAGGTCCGCATGTTCCATTCCCTCCTTACACACTAAGCCCTGCCTGCAGTTCTGGAGATTTATTTTTTATATATATATATATAGCCCCACGTCTCCTCCCTTTCTTCCTACCCTGTCTTTCCTGAATAGGTAGTAGCCCACAGTAATTATATCGCAGTGGTGATTTTCCCCATGTGCAATATCTCCATGACGGCCACCATATCCGAGTCAGCCTCTCCCATGACTGGCTTTAGATCCAGGACTTTATTCCCCATACTATGGGCATTAGTATACACAGCTTTCCAGATGTTACTCTTTCCCCCCCCCCATTTCTATACAAGTGTTTGTTTCCTTACCGGAGGGCTGATACTTACCCCAGTGGCCTTTGGCCACCATCCAACGCCGTCCTCTGCTTTGGCCAGTCTGTTCTGAAAGATTATTTCGCCCCCTTCTTTGTTAGGTCCACACCATCTCTGCTCTACAGCCCTTGGAACGCCATAGCGCAATGGTCCAGGAAGCCAAAACACTCATTCCCACTACGTACGCATTCATTCGCCTCCAGAACGTGAACTTCTCTGCTTCGACCTTTAGTCCTGACTGAGAGAATTGTACTCTTACATGCTGTGCACCACTATCCTGGGTCTCCAGCGGCCACAAGAAGGGCCGCAAAATCCACCCCTTGTCATGGAATCACCACAGAAGACTAGGGAGGTGCTGATCGCGCTGCTCTGCCAAACCTCTTTCCTGTTCTTCTCGCTCCCCGCACGCTGAGGACATTGGGTCTCTCTTTATGGCCCCTCCCGCTGGAATGCGTGCCGGAGACTTCAGGTCTCTCTCTCTTAGCTCCCGCCCCTTTTTCTCTCCCATGGTGAGGAGGAGAGCAGCGCCATGCCGAGCCATGGTGTTGGTTCTGTGCCGCCTGGGCATGACTGCCGCTTTCAACCGTGGGGGACACGGTGCCCAGGGGAGGAGGATGTAGCTGCATCCCTCTGCCTCCTCCCTGCAACCCGACCAGCGCAGGCAACGTAGGGGGAGGAGGGCTGGAGGGGGAGGGGGCTGTGTCTTCCAGGGTTTTCTACTTTGCCTCCCTTCCTTTATTTTTATGTTTCTTTTTTTCTTGTTAAATAATAACTGTTATATGATTCTCATTCAAATAAACGAGAATGATGGAGAAAGTACTACTTACCTGATAATTTCCTTTCCTCTAAGGAGGGCATGAGCGGGCTATGCACCTCTACCAGCAGATGGAGATGGAGTAAAAGCAGACATCACAGATATTTAGCACTGCCCCGACATCAGCCTGCCCGTATTCTCTGAAAAAGCCAAACCGTGGACAAATGATTATACTCAAAGATTATTAACAATTAGTCACTGGTGCTTCCAACCAACGAGGAATACTGAGCTCAACCAAAGGAGTGAACAATCACTAAACTAAGGGCTGACTGGGACATTAGAATATAAGAAACTGCCACACTGGGTCAGACCAAGGGTCCATCAAGCCCAGCATCCTGTTTTCAACAGTGGCCAATCCATGTAACAAGTACCTGGCAAATTCCCAAAACATTAAGTATATCCCAAGCTACTGATGCCAGTAATAACAGTGCCTATTCCCTAAGTCAACTTGATTAATAGTTTATGGACTTTTCCTCCAAGAACTTAGCCAAATATTTTTTAAATCCAGCTACACTAAATGCTCTAACCACATCCTCTGGCAACAAATTCCAGAGTTTAATTGTGAATTGAATGAAAAAGAACTTTCTCCGATTAGTTTTAAATGTGCTACTTGCTAACTTCATGGAATGCCCCCTAGTCCTTCTATTATCCGAAAGAGTAAATAACCGATTCACATCTACTCGTTCTAGACCTCTCATGATTTTTAACACCTCTATCATATCCCCCCTCTGCCGTCTCTTCTCAACAGTCCTAACCTCTTCAGCCTTTCCTCATAGGGGAGCTGTTCCATTCCCCTTATTTTGGTAGCCCTTCTCTGTACCTTCTCCATCGCAATTATATCTTTTTTGAGATGCGGCGACCAGAATTGTACACAGTATTCAAGGTGTGGTCTCACCATGGAGCGATACAGAGGCATTATGACATTTTCCGTTTTATTCACCATTCCTTTTCTAATAATTTCCAACATTGTTTGCTTTTTTGACTGCCGCAGCACACTGCACCGACGATTTCAATGTGTTATCCATTATGACGCCTAGATCTCTTTCCTGGGTGGTAGTTCCTAATATGGAACCCAACATTGTGTAATTACAGCATGGGTTATTTTTCCCTATATGCAACACCTTGCACTTGTCCACATTAAATTTTATCTGCCATTTGGATGCCCAATCTTCCAATCTTGCAAGGTCCTCCTGCAATTTATCACAATCCATTTGTAATTTAACTACACTGAATAATTTTGTATCGTCTGCAAATTTGATAACTTCGCTCATCGTATTCCTTTCCAGATCATTTATAAATATTTTGAAAAGCACTGTTTACCCTTTTCCATTGAGAAAATTGACCATTTAATCCTACTTGCTGTTTCCTGTCTTTTAGCCAGTTTGTAATCCATGAAAGGACATCGCCACCTATCCCATGACTTTTTAGTTTTCTTAGAAGCCACTCATGAGGGACTTTGTCAAATGCCTTCTAAAAATCCAAATATACTACATCTACCGGGTTCACCTTTTTCCACATGTTTATTAATCCCTTCAAAAAAATGAAGCAGATTTGTGAGGCAAGACTTCCCTTGGGTAAATCCATGTTGACTGTGTTCCATTAACCCATGTCTTTCTATATGTTCTGTGATTTTGATCTTTTGAATAGTTTCCACTATTTTTCCTGGCACTAACGTCAGGTTCAGTCTATAGTTTCCCGGAATGCCCCTGGAGCCCTTTTTAAATATTGGGGATATATTGGCCACCATCCAGTCTTCAGGTATAATGGATGATTTTAATGATAGGTTACAAATTTTAACTAATAGATCAGAAATTTTATTTTTTAGTTCCTTCAGTACCCTAGGATGCATACCATCCAGTCCAGGTGATTTGCTACTCTTTAGTTTGTCACAATCTGGTCTACTACATCTTCCAGGTTCACAGTGATTTCGTTCAGTTCATCTGACTCATCACCCCTGAAAACCATCTCTGGAACTGATATCTCCCCAACATCCTCATTAGTAAACACGGAAGCAAGAATTCATTTAGTCTCTCTTCAATGGCCTTATCGTTCCTAAGAGCCCCTTTAACCCCTTGGTCATCTAATGGTCCAACTGACTCCCTCACAGGTTTTTTGCTTCAGGTATATTTTTAAAGTTTTTATTATGAGTTTTTGCCTCTACGGCCAACAGCCTGAACCAATTGCTCCAAGAAGCAGTCATTTATTCCATCAAGGACCTCTCTCTAGCATGTCCTGATGTTACATTTACCCAGTCAATATTGAGGTAACTGAAATTGCCCATTACTGCACTGCCAAATTGGTTAACTTCCCTGATCTCTCTTAGCATTATCATCATTGTATTGGCCAAGTGGACGGTAGTGTACTATCACTAAACTCTTACTCAACACATGGGATTTCTACCCATAAATATTCTACTGAGCATTTAGTCTCTTGTATGATCTTTATCCTGTTGGACTCTACACCCTCCCGGACATAAAGTACCACACCCCCACCAAGTTGATCCTCCCTATCATTACGATATAATTTGTACCCTGATATAGCACTGTCCCATTGGTTATCCTCCTTCCACCAAGTCTCTGTGATGCCAATTATGTCAATCTCATCATTCACTGCTATATACTCTAACTCTCCCATCTTACTTCTTAGACTTCTGGCATTGGCATACAGACATTTCAAAGTGTGGTTTTTGTTTGCATTAACAACCTGCTTTTCAGTTGATATGGATAATATGTAATTCTTTAGCTCAGGTGATTCTTTACTTATAAGCACATGACTACTTTTGCTTTTATTGGAACCTCTCTGTTGGGATGCCCTAACTCTCCTGTTTCATTAGTATCCTTCAAGGATACATTCCTCTGAACCATGCACTGCTGAGTGACTGTCTGCATTCCCCCTTCTAGTTTAAAAGCTGCTCTTTTTTTTTTTAAGTTAGCACCTGCAGCCTGGTTCCAGTCTGGTTAAGGTGGAGTCCATCCTTTCGTAAAGTCTCCCCTTTCCCGAAAGGTTGTCTAGTTCCTTACAATATTGAATCCCTCTTCCCTGCACCACCGTCTCATCCACACATTGAGAGAATGCCACCTGCTTTCTACCTAAGAGCCTAAATTTGGCTTCCAGAACCTCCCTCCCACATTTTCTTATGTTGTTGGTGCCCACATGTACCACGGCAGCCGACTCCTCCCCAGCACTGTTTATAATCCTATGTAGGTGACACGTGAGGTCCGCCACCTTCGTACCAGGCAGGCAAGTTACCACGCGGTCCTCACGTCCACCAGCCACCCTGCCATCTACATTTCTAATAATCGAATCACCAACTATGATGGCCGGCCTAACCCTTCCCTCCCGGAAACTTCATTGTGTCCCCCCTGGTCTTTGCACTTTTCAAAAAAGAGTAAACAACTGATTGTTTACTCGTTCCATTCCACTCATTTTATAGACCTCTGTCATCTCTCCTCAGCCATCTCTTCTCCAAGCTGAAGAGTCCTAACCTCTTTAGCCTTTCCTCATAGGGGAATTGTTCTATCCCCTTTATCATCTTGGTCGCCCTTCTCTGTATCTTTTCTAATTCTGCTATATCTTTCTTGAGATGCGATGACCAGAACTGCATGCAGTACTCAAGATGAGGTCGCCCCATGGAGTGATACAGAGGCATTGTGATATTCTCTGTTTTATTCTCCATTCCTTTCCTAATAACCCCTAGCATTCTGTTTACATCCTTGGCTGCTGCTGAAAACAAGATTTCAATGTATCACCATCAACGGTGATGGCTTCTCTGCTAAGTGATGATGCGAGTCCTTTAACAATCACACTATCATTCTCTTTTACGGGCTCCAACGCCTTTCAACCCAATTTATATGGGCCACCTTGTCACCTTTCCAAAGCAGATACTGTTCTGACCTTGGTACTCCGGCAGATGGTAATGTACAAGAACATAAGAAAATGCCATACTGGGTCAGACCAAGGGTCCATCAAGCCCAGCATCCTGTTTCCAACAGTGGCCAATCCAGGCCATAAGAACCTGGCAAGTACCCAAAAACTAAGTCTATCCCATGTTACCATTGCTAATGGCAGTGGCTATTCTCTAAGTGAACTCAATAGCAGGTAATGGACTTCTCCTCCAAGAACTTATTCAATCCTTTTTTAAGCACAGCTACACTAACTGCACTAACCACATCCTCTGGCAACAAATTCCAGAGTTTAATTGTGCGTTGAGTAAAAGTTTAATTGTGCGTTGAGTAAATTCTGCTAAGTCTGCTGGCCTGAGCTAGCCGATGGCTGGACCAGCCCTACGAGATAATATTTACCTGGTTTTATACCGTGTTAACACACAAAAGCTGAATGTGTGCTCACAGGAATCTCCCTACTAGCTACGGGTGGATGCTGAAGAACATTTTAATAAATCAAGCTATAATGAAACAAAACCAAGGAAGAAGATTGTTTTTTAAATTGTTGAATGGGAAAACTCAGCAATGACATATCTTGTTTGAAATGTGAGGATAACGTGATTAGTCAAAGCTCGCACACAAAGCTAGTAGCAGAAGGGGACTTTAAACTTGTGCCTCAAGTCTGAATCGTAGTCCAATGCTCTCACCTGGTGTTTTTCAAACCGGGTTACGGTGTGCCAGTGATGGAGTCGCAGCCCCATTCCCACCCCGGCCCTCATGCTAAGGCTGTCTGTGGGGGCTGGGAGTAAGCGGTACTGCAGCACTGTTCTGACCGCTCGTGGCTCCCCCCCTCAGCTTGAGATCCAATAGCGCCCAAACGTTCTCGTGATCCTCTCGGCCAGGCACTGGAGAAGGGGGCATTGTGTGTCACGAAGAGCCAAAGGAGCAGGCAACACAGGGGGTGCTTTCCTAATCTGCTTCCCCCCCCTGGCCCTGCCACCAAGGCTCCCTTTGTGTCTGTCCCAAAGATATTTGAATTCTGTCACGGTTTTGGCTCTTATAAAACTTTTGCTGGAAGTTTGTACCAGGTATCCACCCCCCTTCTTCCACGAGAAAACATTTTCTTACATTCCCCTTGCAGCCTCCCTTCAGCTGCACAGCTTGTCCTTGAGTTTTTTCATCTTATGGAAAGTGATACCTTCTGTCAGATCTGCGAATGCTTGCATTTTATCCCCTCCCACTCTCTCTCCCTTTATTCCAGAGGGTACATCTTCAGTTCCTTCTCTCTCTACGTGTGGCTTACACAGCGCAGGCCACGTGCCAGCTTGTTGGCTCTTCCTCTCACCTGCTTCTACCTTCTCACTGCAGATGACGTCTCCTGCACTGGATATAGCGCCTACAAAAAAATAATTTTTACAATTTTTTGTTTTTATTTCCAACACTTTTTAATATTCAATACAAAATGTCATAAAAGTTACATAAAAGAAATTAGGCAACCACAACAATATCCAAATAGCAATCTTGACACTGATTCCTTTTTATGTAATTTTTTTGACATTTTGTAATCAATATTAAAAAAGTGTTGGAAATAAAAAAATTGATCATAAAAATTAAATTGTTATATTTTTTTTGTAGTTGCTTGATTCAATATAACAATTTATAAAGCCAATTTAAAATGTTTGAAGTATATACTGGACATAGTACGGCACCAACACGGCTACGTTTTGTGCTCAGTACACCGAACTAAGTTTTTAATTTAAAAATATTTAACACAAAGCATAGCATGACTGCTGTGACTGGGCATGCCTGATGTTTCTGACGAAATAAAATCAGGAACAACCCCTGAAACAGGCCATCTCCTCGGCTCAGTCTTTACTAGGCTTCGGCCTATGAGCACGTTTTCTCAGTGGCCGCAGTGCAGCCAGGGAACCGCGAGTCACATAAAAGGAAACCTCTGCGCTCCCGTAGGTGCTGTACCTCCAGCGCTCAGGGCTGTCTCACACAGCACCCTCTGCTTCCGTCAGCATGAGCTAATAAGATCTAATTTTACTGATGGAGTAAGATGCAAAGGAAATGGAGATGGGCTCACATTAGGCTTGTGTGTTTGCATAACACGGCCTCAGGAGGTCTCAGGCAGCAGCGGGAAGCCTCGCTCCCTCATCCCCCCCGTCTTCCACCAAACACCTACGACGCTGACCTCCTTTTGTGAAAGGCGGCTCAGGTTGCACTACCTGGAATGCACCAAACACCTCAGGACGAGGCAGCCACCGAAAGAAGGAAGTTCCTCTGTATCCCGAAACCCAAATCGTGTGACACAGAGCGCGACGAAATCTCCCCGCTCACGTGCATGCGGGAAAGGCCCGGCTTTGCTGAATCCTCAATATCACATTTCAAACCTGCTTCTCCATCAAGGCCTTCACGTGCTCTCCCCGCTGCCACCCCACGCCCTCCCACCCTAGCTCTTGGCTTCCTACTCTGCCTCTTAATCCTCTCTCAGCTTTTATGTCACAAGGCCTCACCCAGACTCTTAAGCCCTTTGGGGTAGGAACCTCTTTGTATAAAAACTTGTGCATTCTGTCTGCTCTGCTTTCCTTCTCTTGCACGGTGCTGTGTACACCGACGGCACTATAAATAACCCACCCCTTAAGCCCTGAAGAAGCATAGCCAATGTCTACTCCTTACAGCTAGCCCTTGCTTAAGAGCAGTTTTAGGACCTCATTCTCTCCCCATTCTGTCTTCAGAAATCCCATTTCTTTTTATATTTTGTAAAATATTCTCTCACTCACTGTGGTGGTCCCTTCTGTTACTACCGAAAGCAAATCACTCTGTCCCGACTAAATGGCCCCAACCCTCACCAGCAAAGGGCAACTCATCGTTTCTCTTGCCAGCAGGCGCACAGGCACGGCCACTGCCGCTCCCCTTCAGGAAAGGATACGGGTTACTGAACATGCGCTTCAGGTCCACCTTCTCTTTGCAGTACGGACACGTCTGCTTCTTCCCCACAATGCACCAGCCGCGGATGCAGAACTCGTGGAACCTGGAGAACGGCAGCGGTTAAGGAAGGGAAACCACGGTGACATCTAGTCTTGCATCCCTCACGCCCAGAGCGAGAGAGCGTGAAAGCTGAACGGGCAGAGAACATCTGGAACCAGAGAACCAACCCTAATAACCCAGTGACACCGTGCAGACCGGGTTCAGACTGCTTGCACCGGCAGCTCGTCCACGCCTTGACAGGGGCCCTGCAAAAACAGACACACCTAATGGTCACCACCTCACTCAGCCAGACGTGCCCAGGTGACAGAGTTGGGAAGGTTTAGGAGGAGAAATATCCAGGCAATTGTAAATGGCACAGTGAGGGGGGTCAGGGGAGGCTAGCCAGAGACATATCTGAAAATAGACAGCATCTCAGAGCATATCACAAGCATCCTCAGGTGCTACTATACACAGTATCTAGAACGATATCCTAAAGATCTCAGATTAAGCACGGAACACACACAAAACACCAAACCTGTTTGCACTGAAGAATAGCACATTTGTCCTTGTACATATTTAATGGCGGGTGGCACTGGAATCATTCAGCTCTCCCACGATTCCCTGCTCCCTACGGAATGACCGCGGGAGACCCGGGCGCTGTCCTGGGGCACATCCCAACCCCCCCCCCCCTGCAGACTGGGCATCAGGAAGAGGGCGCTGAGAGAGGCAGCAGGCCGGGCCGCGCCCTCTCCTGCGGTTCCCCCGCTGCAGTCATACCCGAGCGAGAGCAGGAGCTGCTGCTACTGCCCGATGGGCTCTGGAGGAGGGGGGATGGGGGGATTATGGAAGAAGGGTGCGGAGGACCTGAAAGATATATGTTTAAGGTCTGAAAGACTGAGCTCTCCAGCAGGAACGGCTGATTTATGCCACTATCTCAGGTGATCTGGAGCCCCCTTTCACTGATGGCTTGAATGCTGGCACGGCGGGTTCACACTATCAAATAAATAAATAAAAGTAATGATTTTCATATACCAACATTCATTGGGAATATCACATCGGTTTACATGAAACATGAACTTAGCTTAAAGCGCTTTACAGGGACCTGTGTAATTACTACAAATTAGAAACTGGATACTTAGATAACTATATACAGTGTAAAATAGTTCTCTCATATTTTACAGATTATACAAAGGGTAAGAGGATATTCGGACTTTGCAGACTAAGTACAGAGCGAGAGTCGGGCATGGCAGGGAAAAGGGTGGACAGATTAAATGGGAAGGGCGGGGGCGGGATTTAGGCGAACGCCTGTTTGAACGGCCAGGTCTTTAGTTCCTGCTTACATTTCTTTGGGTGAAGATCACCTGGCACACTCTTCCCTAGAGCAGGTCCAGCCGTGGAGAGCGCACGAGCTCCTGCAGTTGGAAAGTTAGTGAGCTTGGGGGCAGGGTGCGTAGAGTAGCCAGGTATTGATTTCTGGTCGGTCGTGACGTGGGGTGGAATAGTAAGGAGTCACCGAACCATTTCATGCTGGGATTATGTAGTGCTTTGTGGATGAGGGAAAGGGTCTGGTACAGGATACGGGATGCGATAGGGAGCCGGTGTAATTCCTTGTTCATGTCTCCGGCTGTTAGTGAGCTTGGGGGCAGGGTGCGTAGAGTAGCCAGGTATTGAATGCTGGTCGGTCGTGAGGTGGGGTGGAATAGTAAGGAGTCACCGAACCATTTCATGCTGGGATTATGTAGTGCTTTGTGGATGAGGGAAAGGGTCTGGTACAGGATACGGGATGCGATAGGGAGCCGGTGTAATTCCTTGTTCATGTCTCCGGCTGTTAGTGAGCTTGGGGGCAGGGTGCGTAGAGTAGCCAGGTATTGAATGCTGGTCGGTCGTGAGGTGGGGTGGAATAGTAAGGAGTCACCGAACCATTTCATGCTGGGATTATGTAGTGCTTTGTGGATGAGGGAAAGGGTCTGGTACAGGATACGGGATGCGATAGGGAGCCGGTGTAATTCCTTGTTCATGTCTCCGGCTGTTAGTGAGCTTGGGGGCAGGGTGCGTAGAGTAGCCAGGTATTGAATGCTGGTCGGTCGTGACGTGGGGTGGAATAGTAAGGAGTCACCGAACCATTTCATGCTGGGATTATGTAGTGCTTTGTGGATGAGGGAAAGGGTCTGGTACAGGATACGGGATGCGATAGGGAGCCGGTGTAATTCCTTGTTCATGTCTCCGGCTGTTAGTGAGCTTGGGGGCAGGGTGCGTAGAGTAGCCAGGTATTGAATGCTGGTCGGTCGTGACGTGGGGTGGAATAGTAAGGAGTCACCGAACCATTTCATGCTGGGATTATGTAGTGCTTTGTGGATGAGGGAAAGGGTCTGGTACAGGATACGGGATGCGATAGGGAGCCGGTGTAATTCCTTGTTCATGTCTCCGGCTGTTAGTGAGCTTGGGGGCAGGGTGCGTAGAGTAGCCAGGTATTGAATGCTGGTCGGTCGTGAGGTGGGGTGGAATAGTAAGGAGTCACCGAACCATTTCATGCTGGGATTATGTAGTGCTTTGTGGATGAGGGAAAGAGTCTGGTACAGGATTCAGGATGCGAGAGGGAGCCGGTGTAATTCCTTGTTCATGTCTCCGGCTGTTAGTGAGGATACGGGCAGCAGCATTTTGAAGAATTTGGAGCGGGTGAGTAGTGTTTTTGGGTAGACCTAGGAGGAGGGCGTTACAGTAGTGGATTTTCGAAAAGATAGTGGCCTGTAGAACTGTACGAACGTCGGTGAGGTGAAGAAGGGGTTTTAGTTGTTTTTTTAGAGCGTGTAGTTTGAAAAAGCACTCTTTCAGTGTAGAGTTAAGTATTACTTATTTTGACAACTTATAGACTGAAAATCACTACTCGATAGTATTTTACTGTTGCTAATGGCCAGAGGAAGCTGACGACTGATTTCTCCATCATCCCATCCCGGTCTTTTGGCGATGTGACAAGTTGTAAGGCTCTCAGGGTGGGTGCAGAAAAGGACGTCATTTTGGGGATACACAAAAGCCAGTTTCAGGGTTATTTCTAGCCGAACCATAGGCACACGGGTCACTGGAATCGGAGAGGGGCTCGATACAAGGATGAGACGTGCTCCCACCACCCTAGAACCCCTCCATGTAGGTCAAAGTGTGTGTGTGGGAGGGGACGTCCCTTTGGAGCTTGGCCCTTTCAGGGGGAGGGGGCAGATATTGTTCTAGGAAGCTGGCAACCCTCTCACACTCCCAGGAACTCTACGCATCTTCTGCCTGGGGACATGGGAGACGGATGAATGGTCGGGTCTGTGTGTGGGGTGCACACAGTATTAGGCGCACCAGGCGAATCTTACAGTCGAGTCCCTCTCCCCAAATAATTAAATGTTATGCAATTACAGTAACAAACATCTCGTGAAAGAGGACATTCAAAGTACAGTCTGAGGTAAAAATATCAGTTACAACATGCATATAATATTTACATGCACTACTGTAGTGCCAGTGAAAAATAAAACCTGCAAAAGAGACACCTGCAACACATATGGCATTAAGTCTACTGTAAAATGTAAAGTGTTTCAGCTTAGCCTAGGAAAGCAATGAATAAACTGACCTACAAATTACAATATATTAAACTTGCCATATCAAAACAGCACTAGCTGCCAGCACTCAAACAGGAACAACCTTATCTATGAAAAGGAGCAATTTCAAGTATTATACCAGGTCCTAAAATACCAATACACCTCCTATTAGGAAACCAGAATAAGCCAGGCTGCTACAGATCCCGATACAGAATCTACATGCTAGCAGAATACCTCACCTGGGTGACACACAGAACACAAACAGACCCTCACCAAATACAGAATAGAGCGACTAAGTAGTCTAAATAGAAAAGAGCAGACAAAAAGTGAACTGGAAACCACAACAAGCCAGAATCTGTATACAGTGCAACAATGGAAAAACAGTAACATTCCTCATAAAATGACAAACAAAATCAATATAAACAATCATAATAGTAAAAGCATACTAATACAAAGAACAATATTTCAAACAGCTGGTTAACAGAACTAAAAAATATTTAAAATGTTCCAAAAAAATCAATTTCAAAACAGCAGACATTAAATAAAACCCAGTAATAATTAAAACTAATGAAGAAAAAAATTCCCTGCTCTCCACACCTGGAATCCTTTGATTTCCAGTCATCCGGAGATTGTCCTGGATTTTTGGGAGGAGTGGGACTGAACATACAGCAAAAAAACAAACCTTTGGCCACTCTCTCGCCTGCGCACACACATTATCGTACCGTACATGTGTTCGTGCTCTCATGTGCTCTCTCGCACACGGTCTCTCGCTCATTTGCTCACACACGCTCACTCTTCTCCCCTTCCAGAACGCATAAGTGGCCGCAGCCTCCACAGGCAATGGGATGACTCTGCAGGCTGACACTGCTCCTTTTTGCTAGCCAAGAGGGCCGGTGCTACTCCTTTTGGCTGCACCTCCTTCTCCCCACATGAGACCAATTCTTTTTCTGGGACTTCACTGGAGGGAAGAACAAGGCATCACAATCGTAACAGTCCTGCCACTACCATGCCATCCTCAAAACTGTGGCGCTCCAGGCGGCTGCCTAGTCCTTCCACTGGCCCTGCACTCTCCCCCACTCACATAGCGTCGCTCGCTCCCTACTTCTCACCATTGTTCTCTCTCATTATCAGCACTGCACCTTCCCTCTCCATAGTCTCATTCCTCCCCACTTTTACCTCATCCTTTTCCTCCTCCCTTTCTCTTCCCACTCACCCACCCCCAGTCACTTTCCTGCCCTCCCTTCGCATTCACTCCCCCTCCCATCCCTTCTCGCTCACCTTCTCGCTTCCATCCTCACTCACTCAGCCCCCTTCTCCTTCCTTCCCTTAAACTCACTCCTCCCCCTTAGTCACATCCTCCCCACCAGATCTTCATTTTCTTCTGGCCTGCAACGTGGAGGGGGATTCTCCATGGGCATTTCATCTTCTGGTGTCATCGCGCCAATCGTGGAATCCACTCCCTGCCGCAAGATCTAAGGTCCCTGTGGGCAGTTCATCTTCCAGTGCTGCTGCAGGATCTTCTTCCTGCCCATGCACGCGACATCTTCCCACACCATTGCAAGATGCCATTTAGCACTGGCGCTGCTGCCGAGGTCCTCTTCCTGGTTATGGAACCCGTGAACCCCCCGGGACCTCATCATTTAGCACTGGCGCTGCCGCCGAGGTCCTCTTCCTGGTCACGGAACCCGTGAACCCCCCGGGACCTCATCATTTAGCACTGGCGCTGCCGCCGAGGTCCTCTTCCTGGTCACGGAACCCGTGAACCCGCCGGGACCTCATCATTTAGCACTGGCGCTGCCGCCGAGGTCCTCTTCCTGGTCACGGAACCCGTGAACCCGCCGGGACCTCATCATTTAGCACTGGCGCTGCCGCCGAGGTCCTCTTCCTGGTCACGGAACCCGTGAACCCCCCGGGACCTCATCATTTAGCAGTGGCGCTGCTGCTGAGGTCCTCTTCCTGGTTAAGGAACCCGTGAACCCCCTGGGACCTCATCATTTAGCACTGGCGCTGCTGCTGAGGTCCTCTTCCTGGTTAAGGAAGCCGTGAACCCCCCCGGGACCTCATCATTTAGCACTGGCGCTGCTGCTGAGGTCCTCTTCCTGGTCGCGGAAGCCGTGAACTCCCTGGGACCTCATCATTTAGCACTGGCGCTGCTGCTGAGGTCCTCTTCCTGGTCGCGGAAGCCGTGATCCCCCCGGGACCTCATCATTTAGCACTGGCGCTGCTGCTGAGGTCCTCTTCCTGGTCGCGGAAGCTGTGAACTCCCTGGGACCTCATCGTTTAGCACTGGCGCTGCTGCCGAGGTCCTCTTCCTGGTTATGGAACCCGTGAACCCCCCGGGACCTCATCGTTTAGCACTGGTGCTGCTGCTGAGGTCCTCTTCCTGGTTAAGGAACCCGTGAACCCCCTTGGGACCTCATCATTTAGCACTGGCGCTGCTGCTGAGGTCCTCTTCCTGGTTACGGAACCCGTGAACCCCCCGGGACCTCATCATTTAGCACTGGCGCTGCTGCTGAGGTCCTCTTCCTGGTTACGGAACCCGTGAACCCCCCGGGACCTCATCATTTAGCACTGGCGCTGCTGCTGAGGTCCTCTTCCTGGTTAAGGAACCCGTGAACCCCCTGGACCTCATCATTTAGCACTGGCGCTGCTGCTGAGGTCCTCTTCCTGGTTATGGAACCCGTGAAGCCCCCGGGACCTCATCATTTAGCACTGGCGCTGCTGCCGAGGTCCTCTTCCTGGTTACGGAACCCGTGAACCCCCTGAGACCTCATCATTTAGCACTGGCGCTGCTGCTGAGGTCCTCTTCCTGGTCATGGAACCCGTGAACCCCTTGGGACCTCATCACATGGGATGACAGTGGCAGTGCAGTGCCTTGGGCAGTGTCCTCGTCTTCTGCTCAGGGACCGTGTTATGCTTTGAACTGTACAGGATGCTGTAATGCTGCCTGGCTCAAAGCACAATACTCTGGGCCTGGCAGCAGAGGAAGAGAATAAACACACCTGGCTTAAACATTTAAACAATGGTTTCAACCAGGGGAAACGGACATCTCCCCACTGTTCTTAGAAGGACTTTTCTCTAGTTCCTTTCGGATTCCAGCTCAGTCAGAACAGGCCTCTGTCGGGGCAGAGAACCAGGAGCCTTTATTCACGACTAACAAGGAATTTCCCTGCCCGGCAAGGTCCGTGGCTCCCTCTAGAATGTAACCCGCAGTCCGGCCAGCAGGCGTCACCGTTCCGGCAGGTCTCCACCGTGCTGACCGCTGCCTCCGCAGCATCCCCGGCCAGCCCAGGGAGCAGACGCCAGGGTCAAATCAACCAACTGCAAAAAAAGTGACCCGGGGGGGGGGGGGGGGGGGGAGGTGCAGCCAAATGTTCTCCAATTCATTTCTGGGGAAACGTAAAGTAAAAATGATTATGCATCGGTCTGTTTGCTCGCTCAGTGCATACCATCCATACACCGAAACGTCTGCGCTGCCTCTCACTCCCCACAGGAAACTTAATAGCTTCCGCCCCTCCCCCCCATGCATCACAGATCTACCTGCCCGGAAACCTAAACGAGCTCTCCAACACTTCAAGAAAAGCCACAAAAACTCTCAGGGTAGAAGAGTTTAGCGCTGCGTGTGTGTCAGGAAAGCCCACACTAGCGCTCTGACACCAGTCAGCACTTCTTGCGCCTCTCCGGTGGTAAACCACCCAGCCCACGTGCGACGTGACCTTCTCACAGGGCTTCTGGCAGGAGGAACCCAGCTCGAGTCACGTTTCGCATCGCTCCGAGCCTGACAAAACGGTCAGAAGAGCAAGCAGACTGCACGACGCACAAGCCCGCTTTTAAAGACGCGTGCTTCTTTTCAGCCTCTTGCTTCATTTCTTGATTAGACTCACAGCACTCCTCTCTGTAAACTACTCTGCCAGTCAGCCCTAGGACCATGCACCCCTCTCCCTGCCACCAGCTGTCCCTATAACTACCAGCTAGCGGTGCTACATCTACCCCTCTCAGCTGTTACTGTACGTACTGAACCTCTGGAAACCTGCCAGCGCCTAGAACCCTTCCAGCTACTGCCAGTCCTATGCCTAGGCCTGTACGCTTTACAATCCTGCTTGGCTGCTGCTGCTGTCCCTGCAGCCATGCCCCCGGCTCTTGAGTGGTGGACAGTTAGGGAATGTGAACATTCCCGGACTCCCAGGCGGCTTCCATACTTGGCAGCAGCGCGCTTCTCCTTCCCTCTTTCAGGGATGAATCAATGGCAGCATCCTACATCGCCTGACCCCAGCAGTTTGGAAAAAGGATACACATGGTTGCAGGAGAGTCTGTAGGTGTTCTCTATGATCCCTTCTTCGCTGACGTCCACGAGGATGGGCTGGCCGCACACCGCACAGACGCTGTCCGAGAGGTGCTTCGTTGGCATCCCTGAAGCACTGTAAAACTGCACAGCAGGGGGGGAGAACAGGGCGGGGTAAAGAGGAACAAAAAAGTTAGATTTGTGCATCGTCTAGATCCCAAATCAAGGAGGAACTCAAAACCCCTGGCAAGAAGGGAGTCTGCAAAATCTGACAGCCATTAGCATTTGATCGCTGGTGCAAACATCACATTTCCCGGTGACGCGGCCTGCGAGGTTCAGGAAATGCTAGAACTCGTCAAGTGCCGTGACCAAGCTGATGGGCTCGGCAAGGAGGAGACACGCGTGGCTCTGGCTGTAAAGGGAGGACACTGGAGCGCTCATTATCCAACAAGCGACATCATGAAATTATTATTATTATTCATAACGAGACATTCATAATCTCTCCTTAGCTGGCTTACCCTATTGGGAGTTAGTAATCTTCGCATGCAGTTAGTATAAATTGGTATACGCACCTTTTACTTTGTGAATTAGTAACGGGAAATGGTGTGTAAATGGCACAACGGTACAAACATTTAAAAAAAAAAAAAAAAAAAAAAACAAGAATGAGGGAAATGGAAAGTGGAGAGGAAGAGAGGTCAAAGAAGAAGTCCTTTAATGATCCACGTGGCGAGGGCCCTAGGGAGCCAGAGTCCACCCTGCAGCAGTCTCTGCTGATTTTAGCTTTTACAGATGCCCTCCTAGGACTCAGACGGGCTTAATACGCAAGCGCCTGCAATTTACTGGGATTCGTAATACTGGAAGCTTCCAGACACTGAAATAAGTACAAGCTCTGAAATGTACTTCCTGCTGCAAGTTTTAATTCTGCTTATTGCCGACGACATTATCCACAGACATTTGTGCTAATACAGCACATTCCCTTCAACTCCGATTAAGAGCATAATATTTTGGCAGGTCAGTAGTGCAGAGAAAATACTCAAATCGGCTTACGAGTTATTGTAATATTACGGAATATGCATTGCAAGAATTAAAGACAAGCCTGTGCACAAGGATGACAGCCACCAATTCTAATTTCTATTGCTGAGATGATAGCCTGGCACCCGAATGTGTCAACATGGGGGCTAGATAGGGGGTTTTTTGGTTTGTTTGAAAAGCCCGGTAAATCCCAGAATAATCACACGGATAAAAACAGAACACGAATTAACATAACATCCCAAGAGTTTCACCATCAAATGCAATTCCTGTACATGCAAATATACGAAATCAGCTCTTACTCACCCCAAGTGCTGACCTGTAAAGCCTTCATCGGGCTTAACTAGCCAGCAGGACATGCAAAACCCAGGGGGGGGGGTCAATTGCCACGGCAGACTCAGGCACCAGGTGCAGGGTGGGCGCTGTCACAGCACTGAGCAATTTTTAATTTCCCAACACAAACTCTAGGAGGAGAAATGGGAGGCTGAAAGCAGCTAAGAATTTCTCTCTCAAGACAGGAGCTCTCCTTCCTACAGAGGAGACTGTCAGATATAAAGGACTCTCTTTAAGGTTGGAGGATTCTGTTTTGCTTTTCGGAGCCTGCAGTTTCCTTTCTGGACCTGGCAGTGTCCTGCTGTCCCTTTTGGCTTCGAGCTCAATCGGAGCCCGTCTGTACAGGACAATGGCACCATGAGCCTTCACTTCAGCGGGGCTTTTCCCAAGTTTATACTCCTCCCTTCCTATCAGGCCCATCCATCGCACTGGCAATCCAGAGCCAAGCCCTACAGATCTCAGATCCTTCCAGACCCTGGTAACTGCTGCAAGAGAGCTCCCTCCGGCCACTCCTCCGGTCCTATTGGGCCTGTCCATGGGCGGAAGCGTAAACCCTTGGAGTCACTGTCAGACCTGCTGCTGCCTGATCTGCGAGCACATCTGGCTCCAGCAGCTGGTGGTGGTTGATGGTAGAGGATGGTGTGAGGAACTAAGGAAGCAATAAAGTCAGGCAGGCAGCAAGCAGAGCGAGGTCAGAACAAGTCCTGGTCAAAGCAAACCAAACAGAAGGAACCTGATGCTCAGGCGAGTGGGAAGTGAACTGGGCTTCCTTTTACACTAAAACAATGCTTATGTCATCAAGCTGCGCCACAGGACTTCCTCCTGGGCGAATCCCTAGCCAGGACCAGTGCTGCCAACCTCGCTTATTTCCCGCGAGTTTGGGCTTTTTTTTTTCTTCTTCGATTCGCGGGTTGCTTCTAATTGGGCGATTTTTCCTGCCAATCTCGTTTTTTGGGGCTTGGTGGGCGGGACTTGTGCTCTGCTGTTGCAGTGATTGGCTGCTGCCGATGAGGCCTGTCCATAGCAGGCGCAGCCAAAATTATTGCAGCAGTAAGCCAATCAGAGCTGCAAACGTTCACAGGAGCCTGTGGGCAGACCCGGCACGGCATTGCGGCAAGCAACAGCGTCACGGGTGACCACGGAAGCTTCTGTGCAGCAGCAGAAAGGGAGGGTGGCACTCAGCTGGCTACAGCAAGGTGTCAGGAGGGGAGGAATGACTGTGAGGGGGCCAGGGATGTGCTGGGAGGGGGAGGAATGAGTGTGAGGGGGCCAGGGATGTGCTGGGAGGGGGAGGAATGAGTGTGAGGGGGCCAGGGATGTGCTGGGAGGGGGAGGAATGAGTGTGAGGGGGCCAGGGATGTGCTGGGAGGGGGAGGAATGAGTGTGAGGGGGCCAGGGATGTGCTGGGAGGGGGAAATGAGTGCGAGGGGGCCAGGGATGTGCTGGGAGGGGGAGGAATAACGAGTGCGAGGGGGCCAGGGATGTGCTGGGAGGGGGAGGAATAACGAGTGCGAGGGGGCCAGGGATGTGCTGGGAGGGGGGGGGAGAACGAGTGCGAGGGGGCCAGGGATGTGCTGGGAGGGGGAGGAATGAGTGCGAGGGGGCCAGGGATGTGCTGGGAGGGGGAGGAATAACGAGTGCGAGGGGGCCAGGGATGTGCTGGGAGGGGGGGGGGGAGAACGAGTGCGAGGGGGCCAGGGATGTGCTGGGAGGGGGAGGAATGAGTGCGAGGGGGCCAGGGATGTGCTGGGAGGGGGAGGAATGAGTGTGAGGGGGCCAGGGATGTGCTGGGAGGGGGAAATGAGTGCGAGGGGGCCAGGGATGTGCTGGGAGGGGGAAATGAGTGCGAGGGGGCCAGGGATGTGCTGGGAGGGGGGGGGGAGAACGAGTGCGAGGGGGCCAGGGATGTGCTGGGAGGGGGAGGAATAACGAGTGCGAGGGGGCCAGGGATGTGCTGGGAGTGGGAGGAATGAGTGCGAGGGGGCCAGGGAGAACGAGTGCGAGAGGGCCAGGGATGTGCTGGGAGGGGGAGGAATGAGTGCGAGGGGGCCAGGGATGTGCTGGGAGGGGGAGGAATAACGAGTGCGAGGGGGCCAGGGATGTGCTGGGAGGGGGAGGAATAACGAGTGCGAGGGGGCCAGGGATGTGCTGGGGGGGGGGGGAGAACGAGTGCGAGGGGGCCAGGGATGTGCTGGGAGGGGGAGGAATAACGAGTGCGAGGGGGCCAGGGATGTGCTGGGAGGGGGAGGAATAACGAGTGCGAGGGGGCCAGGGATGTGCTGGGAGGGGGAGGAATGAGTGCGAGGGGGCCAGGGAGAACGAGTGCGAGGGGGCCAGGGATGTGCTGGGAGGGGGAGGAATGAGTGCGAGGGGGCCAGGGATGTGCTGGGAGGGGGAGGAATAACGAGTGCGAGGGGGCCAGGGATGTGCTGGGAGGGGGGAGAATGAGTGCGAGGGGGCCAGGGAGAACGAGTGCGAGGGGGCCAGGGATGTGCTGGGAGGGGGAGGAATGAGTGCGAGGGGGCCAGGGATGTGCTGGGAGGGGGAGGAATAACGAGTGCGAGGGGGCCAGGGATGTGCTGGGAGGGGGAGGAATGAGTGCGAGGGGGCCAGGGAGAACGAGTGCGAGGGGGCCAGGGATGTGCTGGGAGGGGGAGGAATGAGTGCGAGGGGGCCAGGGATGTGCTGGGAGGGGGAGGAATGAGTGCGAGGGGGCCAGGGATGTGCTGGGGGGGGGGGGAGAACGAGGGCGAGGGGGCCAGGGATGTGCTGGGGGGGGGGGGAGAACGAGTGCGAGGGGGCCAGGGATGTGCTGGGGGGGGGGGGAGAACGAGTGCGAGGGGGCCAGGGATGTGCTGGGGGGGGGGGGGGAGAACGAGTGCGAGGGGGCCAGGGATGTGCTGGGGGGGGGGGGGAGAACGAGTGCGAGGGGGCCAGGGATGTGCTGGGGGGGGGGAGAACGAGTGCGAGGGGGGCCAGGGATGTGCTGGGGGGGGGGGAGAACGAGTGCGAGGGGGCCAGGGATGTGCTGGGGGGGGGGGGGAGAACGAGTGCGAGGGGGCCAGGGATGTGCTGGGAGGGGGAGGAATGAGTGCGAGGGGGCCAGGGATGTGCTGGGGGGGGGGGGGAGAACGAGTGCGAGGGGGCCAGGGATGTGCTGGGGGGGGGGGGGGGGAGAACGAGTGCGAGGGGGCCAGGGATGTGCTGGGAGGGGGAGGAATGAGTGCGAGGGGGCCAGGGATGTGCTGGGGGGGGGGGGGGGAGAACGAGTGCGAGGGGGCCAGGGATGTGCTGGGGGGGGGGGGGGGGAGAAGGAGTGCGAGGGGGCCAGGGATGTGCTGGGAGGGGGAGGAATGAGTGCGAGGGGGCCAGGGATGTGCTGGGAGTGGGAGGAACGAGTGCGAGGGGGCCAGGGATGTGCTGGGAGTGGGAGGAATGAGTGCGAGGGGGCCAGGGATGTGCTGGGAGTGGGAGGAATGAGCGCGAGGGGGCCAGGGATGTGCTGGGGGGGGGGGGGGAGAACGAGTGCGAGGGGGCCAGGGATGTGCTGGGAGGGGGAGGAATGAGTGTGAGGGGGCCAGGGATGTGCTGGGAGGGGGAGGGGAATGAGTGTGTGGGGGCCAGGGATGTGCTCTGAGTACGAGGGGCTGGTGGTTTTATTTATTTATTTGTTCTACACCCCTTTTGATTTCATCTAATTTCTTCTCCTCATTTCCTATCCCTGCAGATCACCTCTGTAAGAAGGCCGGTCCCTGCTTGCTGTTTCTGTCACTGCCTGCTACTCGATCACATGGTTTTGATCTCCTATGGCTAAAGTAAAGGACTGGGCTAAGTGCGGTTAAAGGTCCTGCAAAGCTTGGGAAGAGGAAGGTGAAAGAAAAGCCTGCATTCAGCCTGCTGTCGGCCATGAGAGCGAGGCGATGTGCAAAGTTTGTCACGCAGACCCTCCTGCAAGATGCTAAAACGGAGAAACATGCAGAAAATTCAACTCCTATGTCAAATCTCACGTGTTTTAGGCTTTTCTTTTGGAAAAAAAAAGTGCTTATTCTTTCCCAAAAACCTGGCAGCCCTGTACAGGATGCAGAGCAGAGCCGGGAGCCGTGCTGGGAGCGCACACTGGAGCCGGAGAAGAGGAACCGAGTGCTGGCTGCAGTGCATGGCCCTGGGGTTTGTACAGGATGCAGAGCAGAGCCGGGAGCCGTGCTGGGAGCGCACACTGGAGCCGGGGCAGAGGAACCGAGTGCTGGCTGCAGTGCATGGCCCTGGGGTTTGTACAGGATGCAGAGCAGAGCCGGGAGCCGTGCTGGGAGCGCACACTGGAGCCGGGGCAGAGGAACCGAGTGCTGGCTGCAGTGCATGGCCCTGGGGTTTGTACAGGATGCAGAGCAGAGCCGGGAGCCGTGCTGGGAGCGCACACTGGAGCCGGGGCAGAGGAACCGAGTGCTGGCTGCAGTGCATGGCCCTGGGGTTTGTACAGGATGCAGAGCAGAGCCGGGAGCCGTGCTGGGAGCGCACACTGGAGCCGGGGCAGAGGAACCGAGTGCTGGCTGCAGTGCATGGCCCTGGGGTTTGTACAGGATGCAGAGCAGAGCCGGGAGCCGTGCTGGGAGCGCACACTGGAGCCGGGGCAGAGGAACCGAGTGCTGGCTGCAGTGCATGGCCCTGGGGTTTGTACAGGATGCAGAGCAGAGCCGGGAGCCGTGCTGGGAGCGCACACTGGAGCCGGAGCAGAGGAACCGAGTGCTGGCTGCAGTGCATGGCCCTGGGGTTTGTACAGGATGCAGAGCAGAGCCGGGAGCCGTGCTGGGAGCGCACACTGGAGCCGGGGCAGAGGAACCGAGTGCTGGCTGCAGTGCATGGCCCTGGGGTTTGTACAGGATGCAGAGCAGAGCCGGGAGCCGTGCTGGGAGCGCACACTGGAGCCGGGGCAGAGGAACCGAGTGCTGGCTGCAGTGCATGGCCCTGGGGTTTGTACAGGATGCAGAGCAGAGCCGGGAGCCGTGCTGGGAGCGCACACTGGAGCCGGGGCAGAGGAACAGAGTGCTGGCTGCAGTGCATGCCCTGGGGTTTGTGACCCAGCTACCCCCAGGCACTGGGAATGAAAATATATAAATATATTTTTAAACTTTTGGGTATTTGCTGGGTCCTTTACATGACCAAATGAATAACTTCTTTCAAAAACAAGTTACGAATCAGAGGAATAGAGAGAGAGGTTATCACTAGAGCCCTCGCACTGAATGTGTCTGAATTTTCAAGTAATTTTTATTTTATTTATTTAGCATTTTTCTATACCGACTTTCCAATAACAAAATTATTGATCAATTCGGTTTACATTTTAAACAATAACAACAATGACAAGTAAATGTCTTACAATGAACAGGTCGAATTAACTTGGATTAAGATATATGGGGGTAATAACATAATTAACATGAGCGGTGCCTAATATAGGCTAGAGGCTGGGTTCCAGCAGTACAAGTGGTGGCATCGCTCTAACGCTCCCGTCTCCTCCGGTCCAACCACAGATCAAAATGGAGGATCATCAGCAAGCTTAGAAACTGAAGCTATAAAAACCTTAGGACACAGCACTGCAGGAAGATCTTTTCCACCATCGCTGTGAAATCTGCCTGCTTAAAACTGAACGAGTATTTAGTGAGTCGCTCTGGGAGGCCAAGCAGCGGGGAACTGCCGACGCACAGCAACTCATCAACAAGGTGGGGACGCAGAGAGGGCCACATCCCCCACCAGCTCGCTTAACTTCAGATGACCCCTTTTTACAGTCACCAAACGAGCCTGTGTGGCTAATCAAGGTGAACGACGACACGGGCCAATGACGCAGGACTCAAACATAACCATTCAAACTCCTGAGATGCAAATCGCCCATCAAGGGCCAACAAGGATTAGTAGCGGCGATCCCCAATCCACGTGTCCAAGGTATACACATCCCTTCAACTTGACAGTTTTTGGGTTGCAAACCCCACAGGAGGGAAAGACAGATTACATAGCTGCAATCCTAAAAGAACTGCAGGGGCCATGCCCCTTTCTTACAAAGCATTGTATATTCCAAATGCAGGTTAGGTTCAAGGATACAAACTCTCTAAGTGGCATGGAGATCCTGGAGGCAGCTGGCGTCTCTCGAATTAAAGGAGGAATAATGAGCTAAGTGGTGCCTCTCTCAGGCATATGGTCAAATGCAACCGGCACCATGAGCGCTCTAAGTGTTTTAGTGGCAATCTGGACATCTGGAGAACAAGTGGCCTAAGGAGCATGTAGTGCGGGACCTGCATCATTGTAAAACCCATGCAAAGGGATGAAAAAGCAAAGAACAAGCATTGCTCCACCCAGCTAAGTATCCGAGAGCTTGTCCAGATGGAGAAAGGGCTGTACTAGTGGCTGCCAGCTCCTCTGCTGGTTTCACAGCAGATTTCTCCGATCAGTCGCAAATACTCTGCTCCGCCTTCTCTCTCCTGAGTTACCTCCTACTTACCGTGAGCTTTTAAATGTGACTGAAGACAATGAATGGAGACACTGTTGGCAGTGAGGCCCCCTTTACAGGTTTTAGGGCAGTCGCTGTTGGGGGAATGAAGATGATCCTGCAAGAAATAAACCCGTTCTTTGAGATTGATCAAAGGAAGCTGCTGGCCTGGCTCGACTCAAAATTCCTTGCCAACATCCTTAAAGAAGGGGATCGTCAGAGCAATATTAAAGTAGTGAAGGATGGCTCCAAGGGTACTGAACCACTATCAGCCAGTCTCACCGCTCCCTTTTTGGAGGACGCTAGTTGAAAACAAATTGTGTATCAGCAGTTGTTGAATTCCTGGAAGAAACGACTGCATTAAACCTCATTCAATCTGGTTTTCATAAAGGCCATGGGAGAAAAAGCAGCCTACTGACCTTGCTTAATGCAAACAAAGGGGAGGATTTGTTCTTTCTACTCCTAAAGCTGTCTGCAGCATTAGATACCGTTCACCACTAAATGTTGGTGGTGGCTACTGGTGCTAATGGGACAGCTTGGAAATGGTTTAATTCGGTATGGACAGAGAGAAGTCAGATCAGTTCTAGGGGTACCGACCACCTCTCTCCTATAAAGCCTGGGTACGGGGTGCCCCACGGGCAGGTGTTACCCCCTATCTTAGCCCAGTTGGGAACATTGTTAAAGGGTACGGCATCGATTGCTTCCTGTTCACGGATGACTTTCAGCGGTCTGCTACAGTTGACGAGGACCAAGTTTTGGCAGTGCTGCATTTAAAACCCCCTGGGGTCTTGCAGCTTTGGCTGACGAGTTATAACACAACCTGAACCCGATGGAGTCAGAACTGCTGTGGATAGGTACGCCAGTCCTGGCCTTGTCGGCAGGGGTGGAGCTGAAACCGAAGGAAAGGATTTCCAGCCTAGGAGTAGGGTGATCGATGGATGCTCAGAAGCTCTCTGGATTGGATCAAATTCAAGATCCAGTCAGTCAGGAGAGCTTCACAACATGCCCTGCTGGCTGCTCCTTTATTAGGAACCGTTAAGCTAACCACCAGTAGATGTAAAGCTTTTAGTTTCTCCGTCCCAGTTCTGGGGAACTCGGTATTCCTGGAGATTAAGTGCTTGGCACATAAATCCCTTTCAAACTCCACTCCTCGAACAGACCAACCAGAGATATTCACAAAGGCACGCTGAAATTTCCCCCCACTAAAGCCACACGCCTCTCTACGACCAAAGACAGAGCTTTTTCGATAGCTGGCCCATCTATCTGGAATAACATCCCATCAAATCTCAGATTGGAGCCATGCCTTTTAACTTTCAGAAAAAGACTTAAAACCTGGCTCTTTCACCAAGCCTTCACCGATCCACCAGACAATCACTAGCTGTCCTTCACTCTTACTCGGTCTGGCATTTTATACTCACGAACAATGAACTCTGACACTTCCAGGTTAAAGCACCTTTTAAGCTTTTAACCCGTACGCTCTATGGTAATCACTTTATACTTATTTCCTGCCTTATCTTCTTTCCAGCTTGTTGCAAGCTTCCAAGTTCTCTTTCCCTGTTGATTGTAACTTTGACTTATTCCTACCTATTGTTATCTATCGTTTACTTGAATTGTTACTCCAGTTATACCCTTGTTAAATGTAAACCGATCCGATATGGTTATTTACTATGAAGGTCGGTATAAAAAAATGTTAAATAAATAAATAAATAAAACGAGTATTAAGGCATGAAGGATTACATGTAACCTAACCTCTAGGATGGAAGGCATTGACAAAACTTCAGGGACCTTAAGAACCAACAAAACAAGAGCCTAAGATGTCAGGAGTTAACCACACCTAAGAAACTGTGCCTCCAGCAGCCGAGCGCCGAACTGAAACTCACCGGCGCTGGTATGCCTCAAGCGCTCGCAGACCTGAACGATGAGGTTAAAGATCTTACGCACAGAGTCTCTCAAAATGAACAAACCAGCACCAGAGTCAGCTGGGGGTTTTTTTTTTTTTTTTTTACTTCTTTTGAGTTTCTCAAGAAAAAACCAAATGAATATGCATTTTCACAACTGAAGAATGTTAGAAAGCCACAAAAACAAATTCAAATTTCCAACAAGTCAGATAAATTTCGTATCTTTTACAACCTCACAAAATTAAGTACAACTCGAGAGGCTTCCAGGATCTATAGTGCACATTCTCTCTCTCTCGCTTCTCCACAGATACTGAAACAAATACAAACCTACAGCCCTGCGCATACTTCTATAGCTAAATATCTCCAAAATGGGTTTCCCTATCTTGCCAATCGAAGACGCCACCCTAAGCTTGAATACCATCTACTCCCTAAACACAAAGAAACCATTCGTTGGCAGACGGTGCACCCGATTCCATTTTAAAACTGGGAGATTTAATTTCCTTATTTTAAAGACCAACTTCAGCTACTATTAAGACCAAAAAAAAAAATTTCAGGATTTCAAGATCTATTTCTCAATTTACATTATCCTCCGACGTTCTCTCCAAAAAAAAAACAGTCCAATTTTGGGGTAACTTATCACACATGCATTAGACTCCCCACTGGTTTGCAATTTCTCCAACAATTCGGAGAAAATCTCAGGAAGAAGCTAAAGCAGGCTTTGTCAGTGCCTTCCCTTTCTAAATTCTAAAATTAAGATATTAGGTTCAACCTTTTTGTTTTCCTTATGGGATTTTACAAAGAATATCGGCAGTGGCAAATCAGATCCATCCATCAATCCAAGAAAAAGAAACCCAAAACCTCAGGTTCCAGCTATTGATTCCTCTTCATCAGTCCACAAAATAGTGGGGAAACTAATAACTTCTTTTAAAAAAATCAGAAATGTACCCCAGAGTCCAAGGTTTATAAAATGAGTGGAATGGAACGAGTAAACGTTAATCAGTTTACTTTTTGAAAAAGTACAAAGACCAGGGGGGACAGAATGAAGTTGCTGGGTAATACATTTAAAACGAATAAGAGAACATTTTTTTTTTTACTCAATGTATAATTAAGCTCTGAAATTTGTTGCCAGAGGCTGTGATGAAAGCTGGTAGTGTAGCTGCATTTAAAAACGGTTTGGTCAAGTTCCTGGAAGAAGAAAAGTCCATTAACCATCATTAAGGTAGAGTTGCAGAAATCCACTGCTTATTTTTCAGATAAAAAGCTTGGAATCTATCTCCCCCCCTGGGATCCTGCCAGGTACTTGTGACCTGGATTGGCCACTGCTGGAAACAGGATGCTGGGCTTGATGGACCTTTGGTCTGATCCAGTATAGCAAGTCTTATGTTACACTTATCCCAGATTTCAATGTCGCTAGGTTTGCTTAATTTGAGAATAATTTGTCACAAATTATCCTCTGATACCAGCTCCTAAATAATATTTACTGTAACACCTGGCCCATTTTTGCCAACAATTCTTGTGTGTAATTGGACAAAGTTACATAAAAACTGTAGCATTTAATATAAATAACTTTAAAGCCCAATATATTACCATATGCCTTGAGCTCCTTAATGACAATCGTAAATTCGAGGTAGGCTTAGAAGAGCAAGAACGTGTCATTAGCAAAACGACTGCCTTTATATCTGCACTTCCTTTCATAATTTGACTTATATCATCCATTGTCACTTCCTCAGCCAAAGGCTCAAATGACAACCCAAAACGGAGAGGCGAGAGAGGATGTCTGGCTCCAAAGCTTTAAGACCTTAGGATTTTTAGAGATGCTACATCCAGTTTATAAAAAAATATACCGGTCACAGCCTACTTTTTCCAAGCATTAAAAGCTCTTTCAGCGTTAGACTAGCTGGTTTTGGGATTTGGATTTCAGATTTAATTACTTAAACGTCAAAGTCCCAGCCCAAGGTGATTTACATTCAGGAGTTCCCTGCCCCAAAGGGCTTAAACACATATGGATTGTACCCGAGGCAACACAGAGAGGTCACAACCAAGGTCAGTGGGAGAAGCAGGATTTGAACCTTCTCAGTCGACTGCTCCAGCTCGTAAGCAAGCTACTCCATTAATCGAGGATTTTTTATTTTTTTTTTAACATTAATCAAAACTTGGTGACCCTTCACAAAAAACTGGGCTGATCCCTACAAATCAAACAGGGCAAGGATATAGAGACGATGAACTGCCAGTATATCTGTAAATATATTTAAGTTGGTGTTTGCTGTAATCAGCCACCAAGATATCACAGCCTAGCAAGGCAAAAATGAGCATAAAGTGATTCAACAGTTCCATTTCAAAAAAAAACCCAGAACAGAACTTATCAAACTTGTTTAAAAAAACACAAACCACAAGTGAGCCAACCTGGGAACTATCTAGTGATGGCCTTGCTATCCAAGATAAGTTCAGTTAAGTGGTGCGCTTTTGATAGGTTAAAATAAAAAAAATAAAAAATTAACTGTTGAATCGCTTTCTGCACATTCATGCATTCCTGGTCTGTGATTATATCTTGGTGACTGATTACAGCAAGGAACAAAAACATGGCTCCAATTACGACTGCAAGAAATCTCGACTAATGTATATCATTGGCGCGACCTAGCTACAATAAACGCTTGACTAATGTATATCATTGGCGTGACCTAGCTACAATAAAAGCTTGACTAATGTCCAACCCAGTAATTGCATATCCATTCATGTTCATTCTCCAGTTTATTCTGTCCTTTATTTCCTGGCTACTCTAGCCTCCAAGTTCATTCCCCCTGTTATTTGTATCTGCGCTTCGGCCTTCTTGTTATATGGTTTTTTGTTAAGTTAACCCCCAAGTTTGATGTAAACCGGCCTGATATGAAGCTTGTCATGAAGTTCGGTATAGAAAAATGTTAAATAAATAAATAAATAATGTATATCACTGGCGCGACCTAGCTACAATAAAAGCTTGACTAATGTATATCACTGGCGCAACCTAGCTACAATAAAAGCTTGACTAATGTATATCACTGGCGTGACCTAGCTACAATAAAAGCTTGACCAATGTATATCACTGGCGCGACCTAGCTACAATAAAAGCTTGACCAATGTATATCACTGGCGCGACCTAGCTACAATAAAAGCTTGACTAATGTATATCACTGGCGCGACCTAGCTACAATAAAAGCTTGACTAATGTATATCACTGGCGCGACCTAGCTACAACAAAAGCTTGACTAATGTATATCATTGGCATGACCTATCTCCAATAAAAGCTTTTTCTGCCAAGATGTATTGACCAGGGATTGATGTTTGCCGCGCATTAGCTACGTTGCATTTGCTATACATGTATGTGCTAATTACTCCGCCCTTCCTGACTGCCTTGGTCCAATTATGATTGTCCTGGTTTTTCCATTTGTGCTGGATCTGAAGGCAATTAAAATACCACATATAGAATGGAAGATTGTGAAATGGGGAGAATAAGAGGGCTGGCTAAACAGTAGTGGTAGGACCGGAGCAATTCCTAGGAAGAAACAAATACGAAACAAGGAGAGGAAGAGCAAGAAAAGTATTTCGTCAGTCACCACATAACTATGAAACTTTCTGCTGAAAAAATGTGGTCAGGACTAGAAATTTAGCAGAGTGTAAGAAAAGGCTTGGATGTGTTTCTACAGCAGAGGTTCTCACAGTTCTGGGGTCTCACCTAGCCAGTCAGATTTTCAGGATATCCACAATGAATATGCATGAGAGAGATCTGTATGCAAATTTCTCATGCATAGTCATTGAGGACAGTCTGGAAACCTGACTGGCTAGGTGTGTCCAGAGGAATGAGCTGAGAAGCCCTGTTCCAGAGGACAGATCCATTAGCCTTAGGTGTCTCCATCGCCTGCTTCTGGGAATGAAGCACATGGAATAGGATTTCCTATCTGGTGACTGTCAGACAGGATGCTGGGCTCATAAGATGTATCATGCCGAATCATGCCACTGAACAGCATCCTGTCTCATCCCAAAACAGCAGATCCAGTCCTTGTTGCTCACTACCAGAGATAAGTGATGGCTTTCCCAAATCTACCTAGCTAATAATGGTTTACGGACTTCTCTTCCAGAAACTTGACCAAATCCTTTTTATACCACGCTATGCAAGACACCTTGGCCATATCCTCTGGTGGTAAATTCTACAGCTTGACAGCGCATAAGTGAAAAAACATTTCCAGTTTGTTTGAAATCTGCTATTCATTTCCTGGAGTGTCCCCTAATGTTAGAACCACTCCCTATTTACTTGTTCCACTCTACTCATGGATTATATAAGCTTTTATCTTATCCCCTTCTCAGTTGTCTTTTTCACACTTGATGGACCATTGTTCTGACCCAGCTTGGCATTTCTTATGTTCTTAAGATGTAGATTTACTTCACAACGATGTGATCAAGGGGAAAGAAAACTTCAGACCTGTTAATTTAGTATCAGTGGTGGGTAAATTAATGGAAGTACTTCATCAGGACAGAATAAAACAATCCCTTGAAGCTAGTGGGGTTGCAGGATCATAGGCAGTGTGATTTCACTGCCAAACAAGTTTGATAAAATGATCAGAGTAGCAGATCAGAAAGGATGCGTTAACTTCAAGCAAGCGGACCATGATGCATAGTCTTACAATTAGTAAACACTTCCTAGGTTGGTCCAGGACATGGTAGCAAGAATTGTTAGGGGTGGGTCTAGATGGGAATCAGCTGCTCCTCGTCTTTTGACGTCTCACTACTTACCCAGGAGGTTACGATGTATGTTTAAACTTCTGGTGCTCGCTTTTAAGATCTTGCGTGGCATCTGTCCTCCACATATGCCTCAAAGGTTATGCTGGAAATCATCAACTAGAGATGCACATTCACAATACTGTCATCAACTCCAACTTCCATCAGTAAAAACTTTGAACTTTCTCTCAAGTTTGTTTTTTAGCAGACTGAAGCAGGTTGTCTTGCAGTATCTCCCTGTACGTCGCACCATCCATCCGTTCTATTTTATTAAAAAGATGCCCAGTCCCTGCTGAAGAAAAGCATCCCCACAACATGATACTGCCACCCCCATACTTTACTGTTGGTATGGTGTTTGCTGAGGAATGGGCAGTGTTAGGGTTGGCCACACATAGCATTTTGAATTTTGGCCAAAATGCTCCATTTTTGTCTCATCTTGACTGCAAAACCTTATCCCACATTTTAGGTGGGTCACTGATGCTTTCTGGCCAGTTTCAGACGTGCTTTGATGTGGTTCTCCTGCAGCAATGGCTTCTTTCTAGTCATCCTCCCATGCAGAGCTCTTGATACGTTTCACTGGGGCACCTCCACTCCGGTCTCAGCCACTGAACTCTGTAGCTCCTTTAGTTGGCCTTTCTGTGGCTTCCCTCACAAGTCTCCTCCTTTCTCAGATGCTGACGTTTTAGGGACAGCCTTGACTAGGCAGTGGTACGATGCAGCTTCCAGTTCCTCACAATTGATCCACTAATGCTCACTGGGATATCCAAGCACGTGGATATTATTTTGTAGCCTTTTCCTATCTTGTGCAGGTCAATAACTTTATGTTTCATTTCCTTACAGTGCTCTCTGATCTTCATTCTCAGATTCACAGTATTGGAATTAGGGGGTCTTACAAAGAGAGCAGGACATACCACGAGGGAAACACATTCAGCAGCTCGTATAGGACTGAAGTCTGCATGAAGAAAGTGCACAGAGATTTTAGCCTGAACTTTCAAAAACAGGCTTCTGTGCATAGGTCCGCCTTGAAAATTCAGGGTGTGCGGGGGAAACCGTGGTGACAACACGCACGCACGGACTGACACCTGCTTGGATTTGCATATTTTTGAAAATGAAAAATCGGGTTTTATACGTGGAAGTAATTTGAAGCACGACAAGGAACACATTCACACTCCTCTATAATGCCAAAACCGTGCAGAGAGATACCACATCAGACAGGAATAAACCTTCACAGAGAAGAACATTAAGCCACCCCGTGGGGAAACATTTCTCCAGGCCAGAGCACTGCATCAACGACTTTATAAATCAGGGAAATTCAAAACCTCTCAAGAACGGCAGCCGTTTCAAATTCTTTCTAGTTAGGGCTCTGCAGGGTGAGGGCCAGGACTACCTGCAAACGATGGTGTCCAGAGATATGCCAACCAGGCCCTTCCGCTCACAGCTCCAGGCACGGCAATGGCGAGACTGCAAGACACGAGGGATAGGGGTTTTTTCTATGCAGCACAAGAGAATCAGACGGTTACAGGATTACAGCACCTTTAGTAAGCAGCTCAGCTATTTTGCAAGGCTTTTGGCTAAGTTTTTAGTTGGTTTGTTCGTTTTAATGTTATTTTATGATGTTTGTTGTGTTATGTATAAGATGATGTAAATTGCCTAGAACAGTGGTCGGATAATTGGCCAGGTTATAAACTGCTGCAAATAAACTTATTAACCTTTATCGTCCACACTCTTCACTCAAGCACTGAGGTGGATCACAAAAAAAAAACAACTTACAGATACTTAACAAATGTGAAATAAGCAGCATCATGCACAAACAAATATTGTAGCCTGCTGAAGCCTATCAGTCCTAATGCTGATCTCAGGGGGAAGCATCCAGCTGCCCTCATGCCTCTGAACGATTATAAAGTCCCTTAAAAAGGAAGGTTCTCGGGCAATCCCTGGACCGGATATCATCAGGAAGAGAGTTGCATAAGCTTGGAAAAGGAATGGAACGACCCTGTGAGGAAAGGCTGAAGAGGTTAGGGCTGTTCAGCTTGGAAAAGAGATGGCTGAGGGGGGATATGATAGAGGTCTGTAAAATAATGAGAGGTCTAGAACGAGTAAACGTGAATCAGTTGTCTCCACTTTCAAAAACTACAAAGACCAGGGGACACACAATGATGTTACTAGGTGATAGACTTAAAAAAAAAATACTAAGTTTTACTCGATGCATAATTAAACTCTCGAATTCATTGCCGGAGGGTGTGGTGAAAGCTGTTCGTATAGCTGCGATTAAAAAGGGTTTGGACAAGTTCCCGGAGGAAAAGTCCATAACCCATTATTAAGGTGGAGGTGATTCTTAGGATCTGTCTACCCCTTGGGATCCTGCCAGGTACTTGTGACCTTGGCTTGGCCACTGTTGGAAAGAGGATACTGGGCTTGATGGACCCTTGGTCTGACCCAGTATTGGCAACTTCTTATGTGATGAGACACAAAAGGGATTTAATGTGGATAACATTTTCCTCACCTATTACCAGACATCATCCTTCAGCAGCTGTAAATTGTTTTCTCAGCTCTCTGCTAATACAGCATCTATTTCAATCCTCACACTTTATGACATCTTGACAGCTATGAAAACGAGTGCCATACCCCGACTGTAATGCATCATCATCTGAGGCTCACTTTGCACTGACCTGACGACAGCTAGTCACAAATGGACCGTACTGGCCCGATTAGAAGACCAGGTCTTTTTGGACATCTGTAGGCTCGAGAAACAACCTTGCCTCATAATCGCAGCCAAACTACCTCATCCCACCAAGCCATTCAGTGGCATCATGGCCAAGCCAAGGAAGAATCCAGCAGGCACCTGGCACAGCCTGGCATGGGAGGGGCTGACCCCAGCAGGGGGAAGAGAAGGCAACCATGGAAGAATTGCATCCGGCAAGGGAAGGTGGTGGTGGCAGCGGTGACGCCCCGCCAGGACCAGTAGGGGAAGGATCAGGTGTTCCTGTTGGCCTCACCAGCCCCGGCTGAGTAACCTATTCTGGCATTATATCAAAATTAAGCATTTACTTTAAGTCACACAAACAATGAGAGTTAACGTAAATACCATTTTTGAGATATTTTACATTGTTAGAGTCTCGTTTGCTGTAACCTATTCTAGCGCAATAAACTTATTTATCATATTGGCCTGAATCTGAGGGTTGCCTTGCATTCAGTGACATCTTATAATCGTGTCAAGACAGTATGAAGTGGATTCAGCTTACAGGTGGTGCCTGAATCTTGCTGGTTGCTCTTTGCAGCCACGTTTCCAAGCAAACATGCTACTTTATTGAAAACAACGTAATTGCATCATTAACTAAACAAATCTGTATGTTAAATGGCAATTTATACTTTTGCGGGGCAAACGAACCCAATATCAAATCAGTACATAGATGGATCTGACGGCGTGCCGACTGGGGTAGAGATGCTTGAATGCACGAGCGCCAAAAAAACGAAAAGCCAACAGGCAGCTCACGTGCAATGTCGGTGCCACCTAGTGGACATATCTACAATCTGCTGGGACTCTCAGCTGATCACTGTGTTGCATACTGGAAAAAGCGCATTTGCCATGACATTTTATTTTGGCCTTTAAGAACCATTAAGGAAGATACTGCATGAAAATGATTTTGGCATTTTCAACATTTTCCATGGACATGAAGCCGCACGTGTGCACAAATCGACTGCCACGCTGTCTGGCCTCTCTGTGAGTGAAAAGTACACTACCTGCTGTAACAGGGAAACGCTGTGGATGTACGTTCACTGTGTGCGGGAGCTCTGCGTCCACTGTCGGGGAAAGGGACGCTACTCGCATAGATGCATTTCCACTCGTATTTAAAAAAAGAAAGCCATACTCCAACGGATGGGAGAGGACTAAAATGCCATACAAGGCTCTCGCTTGTGTCACAAACAGGTTTGTTTTAAGAGTACCACGTTAGGAATGAACTTCGCTCTTAAACCAGGCACGCTGGGTACGACCTGAATGTCTCAGATTTACTGCTAGCGATGCTCTGTGCAGTCAGCGGCGACGTGGAACCAGCGACAAATGTCCTGCGGAGGCGCAGGCTGGAAATCTGAGCCCAGGACAGCTGAGATTTCTGTAGTTGTTATTTAGGCAGGACTATACTACAGCTCATGCCTGTAAATCTCACATGTGATGTGAGAAGCCACAGCTCCTTAGAAAGTTACACCTTCCCCTAGGGTAGAAAATAACTTTGGCAACATAAAAAAGACAAGACAAACGGGACAGGCCTGGACCGGCGAAGGCAGGCAAAGGTCAAAATCCCAGCAGCCTTCATGCACAAGTCCTTGGAGTCTGGCAATTTTCCAGCTAACCTCACCCCCAAACACTCAGAGCAGAAAAATCAATGAAATTCAGTTACTGGAAAATGTTTCATGACAAGCGAGACAACAGAAATCTGAAGTCTGTACTAAAATTCACCTAGAATCTGTCGTATTATATCCAGACAGTAAACAGATTACTGGGGCAGAGCTTTGCAAACTGGTCGTGGGAGGCTCCAGAGCCAGTCTGGTTTTCAGGATATGCACCATGAATATGCAGGCGTTATATCCGCACACACTGTGTGCCTACAAAGCATGCTAATTTATCCCCCCTCATATTCACTGGGTATGTTCTGGAAACCCGACTGGATGCAGAATCATAACAGCAGATTTAGGAAGGACTATACCAGATATTACGCACAGGTAAGCCCAATCCATGCTTTTGGGCTGAATTGAGATTCCCTGGGACAGAGAGCTTCCTTCCTTATAGCTATTACAGAAGTATGGTATGTGGAAATGTGTTGCCAAGTACACACCTCAGAGGTGGCTGCATGTGTGTATGCATCCACAGAAACTATAACGCTGACCGGGATCCAGTCTGGATAACAGGAGGTTTATAAAACTCTATGTACAAGCTGAGCGTGAAATACTGCACAATACACAGAGGGCACAGCTCACTTTTACACGTACACCATTCCTTGTACAAAATTCACCACACTCCCCTGGCTGAAGAGTACGACAATTGCTGAAGGACAAGCTTCCTTCGGGATCACTTACCCCTATCGTGGATGCCATGTAATCTGCACACATTTCTGCGAAGTCCCGCCCAAGAACTCCGTAATACAGGCCGTAGAAGAGGAGAGAAATGCCAAAGTCCATAGCATCTTCTGGTTTGATTCTGCAATTGGAACAGCAGCAGCTCAGGTGCATGGTAGGAGGGACACTCCCGCTTAGCTTAAAAGTTGCTGTACAGTTAGGTCCCGCATACTGGGGACCATTTCCCACCTTGTGCGGCTCAGACTACGGGCACTCCAGCTTATTCCTCGAGTCACTTGGGGGGAGAGGAGGTAAATATTGTTATTGGAGCGCCATCTGCTGGCCACCCTTGACATAGCACTAGAGATGGCGGTACTACTTTACTATTTGCCTCCTCTTGGCTGTGGGATGTCTGCAGAACTTGGCAGACGTGAGAGGGGAGATTGGTGCAACTAGAAAAAAAAAAAAAAAAGTAGTTCATACAGGCCTTTGGTAAAATCTGACATCTTTATTGCCTAGACAAGGTCACCCTACTCGGCAACTCTGCTGCAATGGACAGGGCAGGAAAAATGGAGCTCTGGAATTTGTTGCCAGAGGATGTGGTTAGTGCAGTTAGTGTAGCTGGGTTCAAAAAAGGATTGGATAAGTTCTTGGAGGAGAAGTCCATTAACCAAGAACATAAGAAATTGCCATGCTGGATCAGACCAAGGGTCCATCAAGCCCAGCAGCCTGTTTCCAACAGTGGACAATCCAGGCCATAAGAACCTGGCAATTATCCAAACACTAAGAAGATCCCATGCTACTGATGCAATTAATAGCAGTGGCTATTCCCTAAGTAAACTTGATTAATAGCCATTAATGGACTTCTCCTCCAAGAACTTATCCAATCCTTTTTTGAACCCAGCTACACTAACTGCTTTAACCACATCCTCTGGCAACAAATTCCAAGCTGACTTGGGGAACAGCCACTGCTATTAATTGCATCAGTAGCATGGGATCTTCTTAGTGTTGGGTACTTGCCAGGTTCTTGTGGCCTGGTTTGGCCTCTGTTGGAAACAGGATGCTGGGCTTGATGGACCCTTGGTCTGACCCAGCATGGAAATTTCTTATGTTCTTATGAGCTGACAGTCACACCCTCTCTGAAAGCCAGAGATGGAGGGGGGGAAAAAAAAAAATCAAATGATAAGGTGTTAAGTGTTAGCTGTGTTTCTCCTTTCCTCCCTGCTCCTCAGATACTGAGGCCTACCCATGGGTAACCTCCTTCCTTTCTCTAACACATACGTGCTCCTAACATCCTTCTGTTTGATGTACTAAAGGAATTCCTAAAGAAGCTTGCATGACTTCTTCCAGCCCCTTTTGAGGAGTCCGGAATGAGACACCAGGAATTTGAATTTGGGCCAATTCTCCTTGTACATGCGTCTGTCTGTGACCTCACCACAGGCAGTCGATGTTGTGTTTTGGTGCGAGTGTGGTGTAGTAGTTCCAATTGCTCAGTTTCATGCTAAGTTTGGCAGACCATTGTCAGGTCTAAAAGAGTGCCACTCTCCCAGTGCCTGAAAAACCAGAATATACATCAAAATAAAACAACAAACATCTTGGCTACCACAACATGATAAAGTTCACTGGTTTGCATGAAAGCCTGGGGACATCCAGAGAAAATAAAACCCCCAGCTGACTCCTTCCCAGGGATCCCTACAGCCCCTCCTCACCATCCACCTCTCGAGAGCCTGCTCAGTAACGCTCTCCACTATCCGCACAGGGTTAAGGCTCTTATTTAAGGTTCAATTCTGCTTGACTATTTTCTTTCCTTGATTACTGCTAGACCAGTCTTCACGCATGGGATTTCCCTCCTCCACAGCTGACAGAGACAGGACACACCTCTTATTGGAGAATCATCAAGGAGAAACTGATCCTTATGTTTGCTTGCTGCATCGACACAGCAAATACTGAAAATGACTACTTAACAACAAGAAGGGCTGAAGACTTTGATTGAAGCTTCTGTATTTGTTTACATACAAGACCATGGACCAGTACCACGCTGAAGACTGATGCCGATATCAACGGAAGAGAATGTGGACAGGTGACTGCGGTAAAGATCCGACAGATGAACATTTGTTGCTGAGTTGCTACAAAACAGCCGTGACTGTGTATGGCCAGCATCATTGTAGCCTGGCTATTCATAGAGGATGCTGGGCATGAAGTCCTTTTAGGAGGAAGAATTTGAATATACATCCAATCAGAAAGAGACGGGCTCAACTGCATTCTGAAGGCATCTAAAAGTTCTCAAAAACCCTGCTGAACTTCTATCACCGGAGACAAAGAGAAGAAGATCGCATATTGTCTGTTCCCCACTCACCTGCCTGAAGCTCATGACTTGGCCCCTCAGAATGATTCAGTTCGTGTCCAACGCAGGGATAGGAGAGACAGGCATTTAGGAGCGCAACACATTACCTCTACGTTGCCCTTAAAGATCCCCAGACAACATCTGATGTCCAAAACAATTTTTCTAAATGTTCATAATCAGAATCAATTTTTATACACACAAAGCTAGAAGTGGCTTCTTTTATTGTTCTATTCCCCGCCACATCGTGACCTCACTCTAGGCTATAAGGGAGTGTCCTGTGCCAATACCACTGGGACCACCAGAAATCCCCTTAAGGCCACATTCTTGGGGGGAAACACACTGCAGGTACTGAAGACTGCTCTGAATGAGTCAAGAGGTGATACGAAGAATAGGAAGAGAGAGAGAGAGAGAGAGAGAGAGAGACGGGGAAGGGCACACATCACATGATGCCCTGTCCCACTGATCCCTATCGCCACTGCCTTCCTGGACAGGTCTAGCAGGATTCTAGGAAAGAACATCGTGTAAGCATGATTTACCCTTCCTTATATTCCTGCTAGACCAATCTTCACATATGATGGTTACCTAAGCTTCCCCTGGATGGGGCTGTCCCCTCCCCTGCTCCAAAGACAGAGTCCAACCTATCGTACTGCTGTGTGAAGGCATGCAGGGAAGACCAAGGGGTGGCCCTGCAGATCTCATCTGGAGAGGATGCTGCTTGTGCCCTCGTAGCGTGGGCTCACAGGGCAACTGGGGCCGGCCTGACAGCATGTACGTCAAGGCTTTTATCTTCTTCATTTACACTTTATTAATTTTTTCAAAAGTATACATAAATCATACTTTTCAGGCAAATATAACAAAAAGACATAAAAGAAAATAATTTTTAAACATTACATATCCGAGTGAATAAATTCAATCTAAATCACATATATGCCCTTCGAAGAAACAAAAGAATTGAATGAGGGCCTAAATCTAATGGGAGAAAGTTGCAAAAACTAACAAAGTAAAACTGGCTTAACGTTACAGGTGATGTCTAATTAATGATTGCCTCTATTTACTTGCTATGGGGCTGTAGTCACAATCCTAGCGTTTAAGAAAGACTTAAGTTGTTCTACAGCAGTAAATGCAAAACTTTCCCCTTTTCCTTTAATAAGACATCTACATGGATATCTTAATAGAAATGTGTAGCCTAAAGCTACCACCTGAGGTCTTAATTTAATGAATTCCTGCCTTCTTAATTGGGTGGGTCTAGCAAAGTCAGGGAAAATTCTTACCAATTGGCCATAGAAATTTTCAGACATATTTTGAAAGTACGCCTTCATCACATTGCTAATATCTATTTCCGTAACAAAGGATACTAATAAAGTACCCCTGCTCAATACCTCAATGGCAGAACTTTCTATAAACTGGGTAAGATTCTCTAACATTCCCAATTGGTTTCCTACAATTCTCCTCTCCATCTTTGTCAGGAAATAAGCTTTATTCACAATTGGTAGTTTTGATTCTTCAAACTTTAAGTTCTCTGAGAAAAACTTTTTTAATGTGCTTTGGACATCCTCTCCCAAAGCACGTGGAAAGTTCAAGAATCTCAAATTCAAATGTCTATTAAAATTTTCCAAGGACTCCAGTCTTTTAGATTGGGATCCCAGATCTTTGATCATTTTAACATTAACCATTTGAGTTTGCATTGATGTTTTCTCAACTTCTTTCAGCCTATTTCCCAAATCTTTGAAATGTCCCTCCGCCTTAAGATTTAGGACTTGCATTTCTGCTTCCACTTTCTTGTATCTGTCATCTGCTTCCTTTACAAACTGGCCAATATTGGCCATTAAGCCCCACAGCAAGTCCAGCGTCACCATGGCCGGTTTAGGGGGAATGAAAAACTCACCCCTTCCCTGTTCCATCGAGGCAGCTGAAATTCTCACCGTGGAAACCTCCAGCAGTCTCTTCTCCTCTTCACTCGGGCAAACTGGAGACATCAATGGCTCCGGATCTTCTAATCCCGGCATAGCTGCTGCTCCCAGCAAGCTAGAAGAGAGTCTCAACGGCAACACTGCTCCAACATCTCGGCGTTCCCCCTCCGTCGAGTGTGTGATGTCATCCGAGGGCGCCAACTGCTGGAGATCCGCCTGATACACAGGCGCCGGTGGAGGTCGGCAATCCGGGGGACTGAGGCTGACCTCCCCAGGCGGCGCAGGAGCTCCCTCTCCTAACGTCGCAGCGGGGACTTCGTCTCCCGTTCTCACCACCAGAGCAGACGCATATTCAGTAATCCGCTTCTGTATTTCGGGCAAAGGAGGGTCAGTGGGGAAAACCCTAACTTTGCCTTTCCTTTTCGCCGGCATCTTCAATAAGGTAAGAACAATTTCAGGAGCGTCTTTCTGTGCGTCTGCTCACGCCGCCATCCAAGGCTTTTATCTTCTTAATCCACCTAGTTAGGGTGGCTTTGCCTCCCCTTTCTGGGGACCGCCAATCAATCTGTCTAGCTTCCTAAAGGAGTTTGCTCCCTTTAGGAACTTCAACAGAATAAGATGTTCGTCCAGCAGACGTCCTTTTCCCCCCCCAACAGTCCCTACTGCTAAAGGCTGGCAGAGAAACAGACTGGTTAACATGAAAGGAAGATACAACTTTAAGAAGAAAGGATCGAGTCTGAGGCAAAGAACAAGGGTCTCTACACTCAATGGCCTGCAGTTCTAAGATGTGCCTTGCTAAGCAGATCGAAACCAAGATGGTCTTCAGGGACAAGCCCTTTATGGAGGCCTGCTTTTTCGGTTTGACGGGCGGTTTAATAAGACTGTTAAGAGCAATGAAGTACTATTGGTCTGAATGGTGGGTAAACCTCTCTTGTCCCTCTCAGAAACCTCAGGGCGTTCCAGTGCGCTGTCACCTGGGTGCTCCTAACTTGGTGCCTATAGCATGAAATAGCCACTGCCTGAACCTTTAAGACATCAAGCACCAACTCCTTAGCCAGGCCCAAATGCAGGAAGACCAAAATGTGTGTTATGCCAGACTTCCACAGGGAGATTGCCTGCTTGCTGCAGAACGTCTCAAAAATCTGCCAGATTTTGAGCTTTTAACATGGCTGTGATCACAGCTGTGCCTTTTCCAGGGCCAGGCTGTAAGGGATAATGGAGCTGGGTCCTCCACTGGAACTAGACTTTGCCTTGAGAGAGTGCAGTGGGGCCCATACTCAGTAACCTATCTAGGTCTGCGTACCAAGGCCTCCGTGGCCGATATTGGGCTATTATCACCATGGATGAATGGCTCTATTCTTTTTATAGTCCTGCCTTCCCTATATGGGAAGACAGTGGACTGAGCTGTAGCCATGGGCATATTAGTGCATCTATGTCCCCTGCAGCCTGGCTTTGCCCTACGACTGAAGAACACGCCGACCTTGGCATTTGCCGGGGCCTCCATTAAATCTGTGCCCAGGTGACCCCCACCCACCCACTACCATCTGGACTCAGTTCCCGCTCTCCTGGGAGGAGCCTGCTCCGGCTGAGAAAAGTCGACTTGGTGATTCTTCTTCCCTGCTTTGCTGTCGAGAGCAGCAGCAGATTCTCTTCTGCTCATTTGCAGAACTGGGCTGCGGGTTCACCACTGTGGCACTGCCTTACCGAAATTGGACCACTTTCTCTTTTATTAAAGAGGAGAAAGTAACCCGACAGCTCTCCTCTCTTAAGCCTTTTTCATCTGCTACCTCCCACAACAGTACTGGAGCTCTCCTTTGCTGCCTCTTGCAGGCCAGACTGCATTTTGCTTTTTTTTTTTTTTTTTTAATTTAGTAACACAGAAGAGGAGGTGTAGAAGGGGGGGGGGGGGGGGAGGGAAAGGAGAGGAGAGTAGTCCTGCAAATTAAAGCCTCTCCCAGTTCCTATTTAACCCTCCGAGTACTGGGCCTGCAGCCAGGTGACTCAGCCAGAGATTCTCTCGGGAGAAATCAACCGCCATGAGCTGTGGTCCGGGGAGCAACAAGGCCAGGGGGTCGAACCTAGGCCGTGGGAGCTAACATCCTCTTCGTTGTCTGCAGCTGCTGGAGACCGAGCATTGGTATTGGCCCAGGATACTCCTCCCTTATAGCCCAGAGTGAGCTCATAAAAGAGAGGTCTGTCTCCCAGCTGTGGAGGAGGGAAATCCCATACATGAAGACTGATGTAGCAGGAAGATAAGGAAATTTCGTGGTTCAACTGCCTGCCTCTGCTGGGAGACAGAGAAATACCGAAGGGACCTGATATAGGATACCTTTTCCGTTTTTCTCTGTCTCCCTCTGCTGGTCAGGAGGCTCAACCCACTGTCTGGACTGAGCCGGGTACGTACAGGGAAATTTCGTTTTTTCAGTTTGATGACAGCCTTTTTCAAACCACTAATCCCCCAAAAGCTATTTTCTTCACAGGTTCAGGTCTCATTTCTAGGGGCTGAGCTCCGGCTCCTCCATTGAGCCTGTCAGGAAGCTGCTCATGCTATAGCACAAAGTCTGCCTCCGCACCCGAGCCTCAATCTGTCTAATCACAGCTCAGCTCTCCATCATGATGCGGCCGCTGGTCTCAGGAACTATGGACTGCTGATTGAACAAGGCAGCAGGAGCCTTAAACATTTTCTAGCCCCCACTCAAAACTTGGCAGCTCAGGGCCTCTGTTAAATTCAACTTCTGGCCATTCTTATCTAATGCTAAGGAGAAATCCACCCCAAATTTAAAACTGGAATACTTTCCATCTCATGTGACATTATGGGACTTGAGCAAAGAAAAAGAATACTTCTAAACTTATAGTGGATATAGCCGTTAAGCATTACTACAATTAATTATACCTACTTTGCATGTCCTCACCATTTGTACATGCATAAATAGGTTAAATACAAAATACTGCAAAGTTGCTTACCTGTAACAGATGTTCTCTGAAGACAGTTCACCATTACTAGTCGAATAAGTGGATCATGTGATTACACTCAGCACCAAACTAACAACCTTACAGAACTCTCCGGAATGGCAAAAGTCTCTCTCTATCCGTGTGTGTGGTCTTTTTTTGTCAATTCTGCTGAGCTGGCCCGTGGCTTCTGTCTTCAGTGTGGCCGTGCCACCATACAGCCAAGTCACATTTTTTTCTTCTGATCATCCCCTACCAAGAGAAAGATTTCTTTGCTTGATAGCACCTTGTTGATTTTCCTCAAAACGCCGGAGCAGCAAACCAGCAGCTTCAAATTCTATCCCGTGTGCAAACAGAAGATGTTTGAGTGAATTTTATATTCATAAAGGTGGGCAACAAATCCAAGTAATAATTAAATAAAGAAATACAAAGTTTTAAGATATGGCCATGACGACATCCAGAGTGGTTCCAATCTAGAAAGTCAGGCTCCTGGCCTTCCCCATTAGTGAAGACCTGATCCTTGAAGCCGGTATCTGACAGGTTCAAGCCAAGGACCAGAATCGCCCTGACTGCTGGCGACCACATCACGCCACAGAAACCCTCAACCACTACGATCTGAGGAAAGATTTGGAAGTAGAGAGAAATCTCACTCCCAAGACTCAAGCCAAGACCAGGGAGCCAAAAGAAAGTCTGCAGAGAGTCTCTCATCAGGTAGAGGCTTTGAAGTATCAATGTGGCCCTTCAACGCACAGCTCCAAGATCAAAGAGATTCAGGAGGTTCCACATTGGACACAAGAGGTATATCGGGAGGTGAGGCTGCCTCTTAGGCTCTGACAATGCCGCACTGGTTTCCAGAGGTCCAGTCAGGATCCTTTGAATGTGAAGGCTGGAGGATGCATGGAACAACCTTCCAGAGGATGGTGGAGGAGACAAAAAATAAGGAAATTCAAGAAACCCTGAGACAAGCAAGACAAAAAAGCCAATGAAATGGGGTCTACAGCATTTCAACGGGAAGTAAATGAACAAAAAAGAGATAGCAGAAAGAGACCTTATGGCCCATTTAGTCTGCACATCCATCCAATTTCCAACACCATCTCAGAGATCCCCTGTATTTATCCCTTGCTTTCTTGAATTCAGTTACCGTTTTTGTTTCCACTATCCTATCCATCCATCATCCTCTCTGTAAAGAAATATTTCCGAAGATTACACCGGAGTCTACCCCCTTTCACCCTCATCCCATGACACCTCGTTCTACACCCTTCTTTTCGTTGTGGGTAGCACAGAAAAGCCTCATGGTTCTTATCTGCCATTGTATTCTGTTTCTATGTCCTCCACAGAGCCATGGACAACAGCCACACCACAAGACCGAATCTTGGCACTCGAGGAGGAGCTGAAAAAGGAAAATTGGTTATATACTAATTTTTCTTCCTATAGTACCACAGATCAGAACAGACTCCTGGCTTTTGCTTCCCCACCAGCAGATGGAGACAGAAAGTTTCGCAGGGACTGCCTCTTAACCCGATGAGTCACCTGCAGCTCCTCAGTATTAAACAGTACCTAAGTAGAAAATACTTTAAACAATTTCTTACAAATGAACTCTACCATATCCCCTGAAACGAGCAGAGGACAAGAAAATTCAAAATTCAGAACTATAATTAAATTTAGAATATATCCGAACAGGAATAATGAGAAACCTGTACCATTCTTCATTTTCAGATTAATCAGAACTATTAAAGAAGACAGATCGAGCGGACTCTCCAAAAAAAAAACAAAACTCCTTTCCCCTGGATGGGACTCTGGACTGATCTGTGGTACTGTGGGAACAAAAATTAGCAGGCAAGAACCAATTTTCCTATCCCTGTACCTACCCAGATCAATCCAGACTCCTGGGATGTACCAAAGCTTCCCTAACTGGGGTGGAACTGCGAGAGTCCCGTTTGAAGAACACATCTAGCAAAGTTGTCGATGTCCGGAGCCTGGACATCCAGTCGGTAGTGTCTGGCAAAGGTACGTACAGATTTCCAAGAAGCTGCCCTGCAAAATCTCTTGCAGTGAAACCAATTAGCACTCTGCCCAGGAGGCGCCTGCGAATATGTAGAATGAGCTCTTAACCCTCTGGAACAGGCCGACCGCGACAGATATATGCAGAACCAACGGCCTCCTTCAACCAATGTGCTATTGTGGCTTTTGACGCATTTTGACCCTTTTTTGCATCCCTCCACAGCACAAAAAGGTGATCTGACAGCAGAAAACAGTTTGTGAATTCCACAAGCCCTCCTGACAGCCAGATGCCTCAATTCCCTTGCATGAGGCGTAACAATCTGGAGATCTGTAAATGCCAGAAGCTCCACCAACTGACTTAAGTGGAACGCCAAAACCACTTTCAGCAGAAAGAAGGGAATCGTCCTCAGCGAAACACCAGAATCCAAAATCCGCAAAAAGGATTCCCTGCATGACAGGGCTTGTAGCTCAGATACTCTTCTGGCCGAACAAATCGCTACCAAGAAAACCACTTTCAGAGTCAGATCTTTTATGGTGGCGCTCTCAAGAGGCTTAAAAGGCACCTCACACATACACCCCAAGGACCAAATTAATGCTCCAAGGAGGACACACCTTATGAACAGGGGGATTCAAATGCTTCACCCCACAAAGAAAATGCACCACACAGCTAGAGTTGTTCCATGAGCCTTGCCCCGTAAGCAGCCTAAGGCCACCTGTGCTCTCAGGGAACTAAAGGACAAACCTTTTGTCAGACCTCTCTGCAAGAAAGCCAGAATCTGCACCACAGACGCCTGCCAAGGAATAAATCCCTGCTCCATGCACCAAGACTCGAAGACTCTTCAACCCCGGACATATGCCAAGGAAGTAGAGGTCTTGCAAGGTCGCAGCAGAGTAGAAACATCCTCCGGATAACCTCTCTTTCTCAACTGCCTCCTTTCAAAAGCCAAGCTTCTAGACAAAAGCAATCCACTTGATCTGAAAATATAGGGCCCTGACTTAGATTTGGTAGATGGCCCAGCCTCAGGGGGCCATCCACCGCTAGGTTGACCAGATCCACAAACCAAGGCCTTCACGGCCACTCTGGAGCCACAAGAAAACACAGATCACAACGGGGAAGCACCAGGCAATCAACCCCCTCCACTCTGTACTCTCTTCTGCAACTGAAGAAACACGGTGCCTTGGCATTCCTCAAAGTTGCCATCAGATCCACGTGAAGAGTGCTGCATCTGTGAGAATTGAGGGCCACTGCATTCTCCGATAGCTCCCATTCTCCAGGATCCAACTGTTGTCAACTCAGAATATCCACTTGCACAATGTCGGACCCCGCTATGTGCGTGTTACGTTTGAAGACCCCAGTGATAGGACAACAGCCTACCTTGAGTAGAAGGGCAATCCGGGTCAGAGGCAGGTAGTGCGCAAACAATCCAAGCAGGCAATCCGATTCACAGGGAGAAAGGTAATCCAAAAAGAGCACCAGCACAAGCAAGCCTGTAGCCAAGACATTTGCTGGTGCTGAAGAGCCAGTTTAAATACCCAGTTTTCCCACACTGGTGCAGGGCCTGTCGGGAATGTCAGCGTGGGGAGAGGAGCCTCCTTGGGCTGAATCGCGCGTGGCGGTGCAGCGCACTGCCATGCCACCAGCAGAGGAGAGCACAGTGTGTTGGGAGGGCCCTCTGAGGAAGAGGTATGGGTCCGTGTCGCGAAGTCGCTATCAAGGCCGAATGCTGCTCAGCCAAGGATATCAGCATCTCCGCTTCCAGAGCTACCAGCCGACTCTTGGATCCTCCCTGACGGTTGATGGAGGCCACTGTCATTGCATTGTCTGACAGGACTCTGACTACCCTGTTGCGCAGAAGAGGAAGAAACCTCTCAAGAGCCAATTGCACTGCTCTTGTCTTTAGATGATTGATGGGCCAAGTTGCCTTCTCCATTGACCATTGGCCCTGTATCGACTGGGACTGACATTCAGCCCCCCCCAAATGGTGAAACTGGCATTGGTGGCCACTACCACCCATTGAGGCACTTCAAGGTCCATCCTGCGCCCCAAATGGTCCCGGGCAAGCCACCAGCCAAGACCAAACCTGGCAAATTCTGTAAGCTGAAGTGGAAGATGCAACTGCTCTGACACTGGATTCCAGCGGGATAGCAACACTTTCTGTAGAGGTCTCATATGAGCAAACGCCCAAGGGACAAGCTCCAGAGTAGAGCCCATGGAACCAAGGACCTGCACGTAATCCCAAACCCTGAATACTTGGGTGTCTAACAAGTGCTGCACTTGCGCCTGCAGCTTGACAATTCGCTCCTCCGTGAGAAAGACCATGCCCACATGGGTATCGAAGCGCGCACCCAAAAACTCCAGAACCTGTGAAGGAAAAAGGTGGCTCTTGGCCAGGTTTACAACCCAGCCCAAGGATCTCAAGCGGTGTAAGACCTCTTCCAGCGTCTGTCTGCAAAGTTCCTCAGACTTCGCTCGGATGAGCCAGTCATCCAGATACGGATGAACCTGCACTTCCTTCTTTCTGAGGGCTGCTGCTACCACCACTATCACTTTGGTGAAAGTCCTCGGAGCCGTGGCTAGGCCAAACAGAAGAGCACAAAACTGAAAATGTTTTCCTGAGACTCATGAATCAGGTATCTTTGATGTTCCCGGGAGATACCGATGTGCAGATACTCTTCCGGCAAATCCAGGGAAGCCAAAACCACCCCCGCTGTGCACCGCCACTATGACAGACCTGAGAGTCTCCATCCGGAAACGTGGAAGCTGGACAGCCACGTTCACCTTCTTCAAATCCTGAATTGGGCAGAAGGTTCCTTCCTTCCTTGGCACCACAAAGTAAATGGAATAACATCCCGTCCTCCACTCCTCCCGGGGAATGGGAATAGTGGCCCCCAGCATTTTCATCCTTTGACTGGTCTCCTGAACTATCGGTTTCTTCATTGGCAAAATGCAGGGAGATACCATGAAAATGTTTCTTAGAGGCCGAGCAAGTTCTAAAGCATAGCCTCAACCCATTGGTCAGACGTTATCTTGATCTATTCCTTGTAAAAAAAAAAAAAAAAAAAAAAGAGTCAACTGACCCCCAATGACTGGGACTGAGGAGTGAGTTGGCCTCATTTCACTGTGATTTGGTTCCGCTAGACCCTTGGCCAGAACCATCTCTGTTTGCTCTACATCCACAAAAGGACTGAGATCTTCCCAAGGTTTTCTCTCTGACCTGCGCCTGGAGCCCTGCTCTGACAGAAGTGCCTTTGGCCCCGAAAGTGAGCGCGAACAGGCAGAAAACGTTTAGCCCACTTAAGCTTGTCTTCCGGTAGCTTGTGCACCTTATTATCACCAAGCTGCTTTATCAGTTGTCCCAAATCTTCTCCAAAAGGAACTTGCCCTTAAAAGGGGAGCGCAATGTGCTGCAGCAGTCAAAAAAGCAAACAGAATGGTAGGAATTATTAGGCAGGGAATGTGAATAAAACGGAAAATGTCATAATGCCTCTGTATCACTCCATGAGACCGCACCTTGAATACTATGTACAGTTCTAGTGGTTGAGGGTTTCTGTGGTGTGATGCGGTCTCCAGCAGTCAGTGCGATTCTGGTTCAAGCCCAGTCCCTCGTGGGACCTTAATATGGTCCTGTAAGGGTAGTGTGTAGCTCCTTTTGAACCTTTGAGGAGAGCAACAGTAAAGGATCTCACTTTGAAGGTGGTTTTACTGGTAGCTATTTTTCCACCTGGGGGATCTCTGAACTGCAAGCATCATCATGCAGGGAACCTTTTCTAAAGATTTCGGATTCCGGAATATCTGAGGACGGTGCCCTCTTTGCTCCCCGAATATGGTATTTGCTGGAGGGAGGCAAAACCCAGGAGTGTGGACTGATCCGAGTACGTACAGGGAAAGGTAAATCGCTGATGTACTCACGAGGTATCAGCGGCATTGAGATTCTGCTGTTGAGCACCTTGACTCCTCTCGATGCCAACAGAGGGCTGGTGCCCGAGTCTGTGCAGAGTCGAACAGGTTTGGTGTATAGCCCTCTCCTTCTCTTTGATCTCACTTAGTCCCAAAGCGATTAGTTTGAGGCCAGTGGGCAGGGTTAGTGTGTTCAGGCTCCTTCCAACCAACGATCTCAGAGGAATCTTGGGATCCTGCATCTCTGTCAGAGAAGTACTGTCCATAGAAGACTCAAGTGACCTCCTCTGCCACAGGCTGGGCAGATAAAAATGGATGCAGAGGACTCGTGGAGTAGCTGAGGCATGGGAAGTACTGTGCGTGGCAGAGAAAGAGTCTTGCCTTTGCCGAGAGCTCTGGAAGATCCAGTCTGTTCGGTGCTGAGCAGAGACACGTGGCCCACTTTTGTAACTGGTAAACCCCTTCGTCTTCAGAGAATATCTTTTCTATCAGACAATTCCCAATAATTTTTTTAAATAAATCTATCCACAGCCTACAATGATTCCTTTTGAAAGCAATTCTGTTTGAATGTACACATGCTGAGGATGCGGAAAACGAGAATACATTTCATTTTAAGAGTTTTTATTTTCCGCCATTACATAAATCCCTGGGAAGCGGTGAACGAAAGCTGACCATGCCACAACCCCAAACATAAAATATTTAAAAACAAAACCCAAATCAAAGGAAGTAGATCACCCGCAGAAAACAGGGGCAAGAAATGCAAACTGTGCTTACCTGAACAGCAAGTTAAGCCCAAAAAGCGTGAACATGATTGCCATGTACCCCACAATCCCGGTGGCATAGCTGATCTTGTAGAGTAGCAGGAACCATTTATAAACCAACCTTTAAGAAACAAAAAAACAATTCTGTGCAGGAATCCAAGTAGGCCCCAAGCATCCTGCACACTTAGCATCTCCTGCAGGGGGAAATCACTCCCCAGGAGTGTTACTGAATGTCTACAACTGGACCGCCTGCTGGGTTCTGGCACAAGAGTGTGATCCTGGACCTTTAAATGCATTCCCTGACTACCGACTTACAATGGGCTTTTCTCTTGGTAAGACACTCAATGCTTGCAAGTAGTCGGGCCACCCTACTGCAAGCTTTCACCTCGGTGCATAGCAGATAAACCTTACTAAGCACTCATTACTCCTCACCTATATTCTCTGGGTGCTATTCTCAGGTCTGAATTCTTTAGCTACAGACTATGCATAATCTCAGAGTGAAAAAAAAATAAATCAAAAAGAAAAAGAAAAAGAAAAAAAAAAGATCTCACTCTGCTACAAGTTATTATTCATAATATGACCATCACAATGGATGCTAATTGCACATATTGTTTTGTGTTACTAATGTCTGTTAGTAGCGCCAGCATTTATCATCATCATTGTCCCAAAAAAGTCCTTTTTTTTTTAAACATGTTTTGAAGTTGCAAATAAAATACCTATATTACTTATCTGCGAAGTGCACCCACTTCACATGACAAGGTCCAACCTGACACGGATTCGGCGTTTCAAAATTGCACAGTGTGCACAGGAGCCATAAGAACATAAGGGCGGTATGAGAGTAATCAATGTCGGGAATGAGTAGCACGAGTACTTCAGCGGGATGCCTGAAACGTGGACAAGCTCACCGAGGATTTCTCGAGTCCCAGAATAACTGCTCATGCTTGCATCCAGGATGATGGTCAAGTTATGTAAGAGCGAGAGCTTTCTTTAGCATTAGAACATTCCTATTTTACTTGATTTGTCTTTATTTCGGTAATTCCCAGAATATAATTTTAAACCACCTAATCAGCTTTTTCTTTTGTTTCTTTAGTTTATTTATATTCTGCTCCTCTCGTTCACAGTTGACAGAAAATGATATTGATGGCCTGGGGAGTTTTGATGAGGAGTTTCTCCTGCTTAGAACACGAGGCCAGCCTGCAGGAAATCAGAGTACAGGTCAACGGACTGGAATCCCGCTCGTCGGCATGGCAGAGAGTCCAAACCATCACACGACAGTACCTGGTGATCAGTGGAGGGCTCCAAAGGGAGCTGCGGACCTCGCGCTCTCTCCATTGCCCAGGCTATTTATTTATTTATTTTCTATACCGATATTAGTGGGTACATCATATCGGTTTACATCCAAACCGCAGATAGAAATAGACTAGGCGGGGAGCAGGGGCTGCCCAACTAGGGAAATATCCTTGGTGGCTGCAAATGAAGACCCACACATCTTGGCCTTAGACCTCTCTGGTCCCAAATGGCAGCGAGCTGGAGTCAGGAAGGTTACACTAGGGGTTAAGATGTGAAAGGCGACACACCAAACACTAACAGTTGCAGTTAGGGCGGAGATGGCTCTCACTTTGGTGATAGAAGCCATCATGATTCGACCCTCCTTGGAATTTGGGACATACCTGCTTGCTCCTCTCTTTGTGCCGCCTACCAAGGAGTTTGAGTTCTCACAGGATTCTGGCGGACCTTTCAAATTCATGTCCAAGCCATCCCTCAGTCTTAAAGGGTCACCAGCACGACCCTGGCATCAGAGCCAGTGGGGACTTGCATCAGACACTAGGGTCTAGGCCTACACTCAGAGCATTTGCTGGCTTAAGGTGGTTTTGCATGGCATCCCTAGAAGACGTTTTCATCCCCCGCTGATGTAGGAAAGCTGCAAGGGTGGGGGCAGGAGTTAAGTTACATTCTCTCTCTACATACCCCTCATCAAGCAAGTCATTCCTATCTGCTACTGCCAATTCCAGCTTTCCACCTGGCTGTGCTGTGTGCTTGGAACAGACTTTCTGAGCTGGGGCCTTATTTAAATCCCATCTCAAACCCCACCTCTTTTTGAGGCTGCTTTTGAATCTTAAGTCTGACTGTCCTGCTTACAGCCTCTTTAACCATTGTCTTATTATATGCAACCCCCTAAGACTCTTAAATCTGTAGCTTCGGCTTGGATTAGATTTTAAGCTCTATTGAGCAGGGACTGTGTCTTATGTGTTGTTTGTATAGTGCTGCGTGCATCGAGTAGCACTATAGTAGTAGTAGTAATTAAAACTAAAAGAAATGACAAAACTGCAGGCTGCAGTCTTACCTGGGCGTGGTCTGCTCAAGGGGCTTGCGAGTGGCCCGGAAGGTGACAAAGGCGGTGACTATTGAGAAGAGGACCCAGATCCCGAGGAATCTCCACCAGTGCAGCTTTACTGTGAAATACAGAGGGACGATCCACATCTGAAAGAGGGTCACCATCTGAAACCAGAGCAAACCATGGCTCTTTCATGCTCATTGCTTAACAACCAGAAAACAGGAATCTTGCGCTCGAGCGTGGCCTTCATTCTCCGCTCCATTAGCACTTCTGAAGGGACTAGGATGCTCTGCACATTTTGCTAGAAAACATTTTCATTACTAATGTTATGCTCTGTGGGTTCTTGCCCCCCCCCCCCTCCTGAGAGGGCATCCTCAGTGCCACTCGATGGCTAGCAGGGGTCACCATAGAGGTTGTAGCCATCTTCTCTCCCTATCTGGAGCTGAGGAGCCCTTACGGTTTGGGATGGGAAGCTCATCTCCCGTGCTACGGCACTGAGCTATAGCCCAAGCAGCCAACCGAGGGTTGCTTTAATCGTGCACGATGTGAAATCCTTCCCCCACCTCGACTGGTTCTTTTGATCCTGATGCACCCAAACGCTGAGCTGCTTGGACAGCACGAGCAGATCAGAGCGAGACAATACCACCCAGCCAGAACCCGAGCCCCAAAAAAGGTAAGCAGGACCACAGCGGAGCTTCGGATCAAGCCTGCAGCCCCGCGGCGACCCTCCACACTCAGGCACGCCAGGGAACCTAGTCACAAATCCTGGCTGCTGTTTCTGAGGGGAGTTTGAGTCTTCGGTGACCGATTCATGTCTTTTCCTCCCTCTTCATTATAGCGGAATAAAGCTGAAGTTTTTAGGAAGCGTTTGACGGTACAGGGACGTCCAGAACAGCTCCAGAGACAAATGCTCGGCTTAGCCACAATCTACTGAGTTCAGCATTCAACCCAGTGGTGGCATTTTTTTTTGAGGGGGGAGGGAGAATACAGACAAAAAGCCGCACACAACTTAGGAAAAATCCTTGAGGGAAATTTTTTTTTTTTTTTATATAAAAAACCTCCAAAACAAAACTGCATATTTTTTTTTTACTTGGTTCTTTTTATTTGCAATTTTTTTAAAATATATATTTTCCCTTTGATATTTGTTCTCTCCTTCTCCACTCCCAGTCTGGCATCACCATGACTCTTTCCTTCCCTGGATCCTCTGCCTGGCATCAAAGCTTTAGGCACCTTTTTTTTTTTTTTCCTTAAGCCCTAATTCACTCTTCCACTCTAAGTCCCCATAAAAAATACATTTGCTGTAGCACTGAATGCCATGCACTAATGCTGCATGACACCTGTGGAACATACAGCTACAGGGATGCTAAAAATACAGACTTTACTTCCAGCCTGGCAGTTTCCTCTTGCTCCTTTGGGGGTTCCAGTTTGATTAGAATTGGCCTCCACTGGTCTACGGTGCCATAAACCTTGCAACCACCTGTGGATTTCTTTTCCCCTCCATTTCATATCCTCTTCCCAAACTCTGGCTAGCCATTCCAGCAACAGGCCACAATCCACACCTCCCTCTGGGATAGGGCTAATGTGGCCCCTAGATGATGATGTTACACAATGACTGCGACTCCCCTGCCCCCCGCTCCACCAAGGGACTCTGAACATGGCCTCCGTGGCATTTCCAGCCCCGGCGGAGATACTGATCTTTAATGAGACCCAGGACCGAGTGGGCTGAAGAATGGCAGACGTGATACGATATTTGCTAGTTATAGTGCACTGTGCCCAGCAGAAAAAACCCCCCAAAAAACAACCAACTTGAGGGAAAGCTGCAGGCGAGGAGAAGCGTTTTCGTGTGATTATTTCCAATAATGCTGAGGAAGACAACGCAAGGATCCTCAAACGCATAAAAAAAAAAAAAAAAGCCTAGCAGTTAGAGACAAGAGGTCATTTATATGCATGACGAAGACATATCTGGACACTGCTCACAGCTCTGGTCACCAAAAACAGGTTGGAGCGCACAGAGAATGGCACCGTGAAATTATCCATCAACTGTGCAAAGGAAAACATGAAGGCAGACTATGCGTGCTCAGCCTGTGTACCCTGGGATATGGAAGACCTGATCGACTTCAAGGTCACAAACAACACTGCCCTGAGGAACCTGGGCATGAGCAATGAGCATTTTACCCGGAAAAAAACTACAGCGTTCCCGGACTGAAACCACCCGTGCACTTGTACCTGCATTTAGCGGAGCGGCTCCCAAAAGCACGCACGTTGCTTCTGTCGGAAAAAGGTACCTGCAAGGGTCCGCAGATACTTCCCCCCCTCCCCCGGGGGATTTTCATACTTAAAGTATCTGTGTAATTTCACTTTGAAAAAACGGATGCAAAGCCCGGGCGTAGAAAGCACCCAGGGAGCGGAGTCCAGGGCTCCCTGTTTATCTGCCGACTCAGCACCGGCTCCCAAAGGGGTAGGGACACGCGAGGTCTCCCTTTTGAAATCTGCACCCGCTTTCTGCGTGGGCAGTTTAATGATGAACAATGCACTGGTTTGAAAGGAAATCCAGGTGTGGCCGAGCGCACAGGGCAGGCATTTTACCTGCGTACAAGGTGCTGAAAAATGCAATTTTTAGTGGTTAGAAAATAAGGGAGGGGGGATTCAAAACTGTCCCAGCAGGCAGGGCAGAGCGTGGCTGATCCAAACACATAGGCCACACACACACACACAGCTACTGTCTCTCACACACAAACACACACACACAGCTACTGTCTCTCACACACACACACACACAGCTACTGTCTCTCACACACACACACACAGACCCCCTACTGTCTCACACACACACACACCCCCTACTGTCTCACACACACACACACACCCTACTGTCTCACACACACCCTACTGTCTCACACACACACACACACACACAGCTACTGTCTCTCACACACAGCTACTGTCTCTGTCTCTCACACACACACACAGCTACTGTCTCTGTCTCTCACACACACACACAGCTACTGTCTCTGTCTCTCACACACACACACAGCTACTGTCTCTCTCTCTCTCACACACACACAGCTACTGTCTCTCTCTCTCTCACACACACACAGCTACTGTCTCTCTCTCTCTCACACACACACACAGCTACTGTCTCTCTCTCTCACACACACACAGCTACTGTCTCTCTCTCTCACACACACACAGGGAGTTGGAATAAGGTTCTTTACAGTGGGGTGCATTTAAAAAAAAAAAAAAAATGCTGTACACTAACTAAAAGCTTTGGCTGCCTATTTCAGCGACTTTTCACTCGCAAACCTAGGTTCCTAAGTTTGACTGATTATTTCCTGAATCCAAATGGCTGCCTAGATTTAAGCACTTAAAGTGACTAATGCTGAAAATCAGCTCCACTGGCCTAAATCCTCTCCCAAAACTGCCCCAATCTGCTGCTCCCCGCCTGTCTCGTTAAAAAGCAGAAAACCCTGCTGGCCGAACCCCCCTCCTCCCCAGGACAGAAGCCATCGCCACCCGGCTGCCAGCATCCCTGGATCCTTTTCAAGGAAAGCCCTTACCAGTGCCGCGCCGCCCCACACCCAACCTTTAGCCAAGCAAGGCGATGATGGCGACGACGACACAGGCTTCCCTGCACCTGGCTCGGGTGGGGGTCAGGGGATGCGGGCACTCGGGGATAGAAAGGAGGCGGCAGAGATGGCTTCTCTGAGTCGGGGCTACCAGAGGTGGGAAAGAGAGAGCTGGTAAGCCCTAGGCTGGCCATCGCAGCTCCTAGATTTGCCCAGTCAGGTTAGGCAGCACTTAAGTGCCTAACTAACTTCCCTTGCCTTAGCCCCGCCCACTTTTGGGAAGCCTTAATTTAGGTGCTCAGCCCCACTCCATTTTCCAAGGGGTTGATTTGGGTGTCCTAGGTGTGGTTAGTGGAAGGTCAGTGAATTACAAATAGGACTGACAAATCACTTCTCCAGTGGAGTCACAGGACGTCAGCACCGAGCTGGTGAAGAGCCTTGATGGGCTATTAGCCTCCTTCCATCTAGCACTGCCTGCTTCCTATGGTCATTCAAAAATAAATAAATAAAGCGCTGTGGCCCAGATATCTTAAAGGGTTACGTGCTTTCTGACAATATGAGAGTTTGACAACTACAAATAAGGGATTGGGCCTGGTCTTGTACTGCAAAGCTATGGCCACAGTGATCATTTTAGGTAGAATCAAGGAATTCCTGAAAGCTGCCTCACAAATCGACAAGCGTTGCTTGGCCTAGGCAGAGGTAGAATAAAATTTACAAGTGCCTTCCTCTCTGGAGGCTGTCTTTTCTTTTCTTTAAGGATCAGGACCGCAGGTTCTGCCACCTTCATCTGCCGGAGACAGAGAAATACTGAAGGATCGCAGGTGGCACACACCAGGGTAAGAGGGGGTGCCTTTCAGGTTTTTCCTCTCTGTCTCCACCTGCTGGAAGGGAAGCACAGCCCAGCAGCCTGGCCTGATCCGGGTGCATGCAGGGAACTTACATTGTATGAACGAGAGTGCCTTTGTTTCCACTGCACCAGAACCAGCTGGGCCACCACCAGCGTGGCAATGAGGATGAGGACCATCTCGGCGTGCATCGCCTCGTGGCCCCGGTGTTTGGCGTGCATCCGGGCATGTTCCAGCCTGAAAGCAAAAAAAAAAAAAAAGACAGAGGGACGTCATTCCTACTACAACCTCAGTTGTCTCGCAGAGGCAGGGAGCTCCCAGTTTCAAACTGGGATCCCGGTTCAACAAAAATTGTTAGAAGCAAGGAAAAATCTTTTTCCTTGGCTTTTTCTCCCCCCTCGCTTTGCTCTTTCCTCCCTGCCTATAATCTGAGTGGTGAAAGGGAACAACATAACTCTGCGCTAGATTTTACGTTCCACTTCAAGAAGGAAGCCACCTAAACTGGAGAGAGGGCCATTTTGTTGCTTAGCGATGTCACCAGCATCCTTTCTGTCTCCCTTGCGGTTGCTATTGGAGGAGAGACGAGCAGTGCTCGAGCTTTCATGCTGGCATGAGTGCCCTTATCTTGCTGCCTTGCTGAAGCTGGTTTTAAATCCAAAACCACTGCTTCACAATAAATACACTTCCCATAGACTCGTTTGCCATGTAGGTTTCTCGACTAGATTGTAAGCTCTATGGAGCAGGGACTGTCGCTTACGTGTACCTGTTCAGCGCTGTGTATGTCTAGTAATGCTTTAGCAATGATAAATAGTAGCAGTGGCAACTGGGAGACCACTCATGTGAATTTCTTTACGGGAACGATGCGCTGGAAACTGCTACCAGCTAAGGTCACCCTGCCCATGCGAGGACAGCGGCAGTATGATGACACGTCACACAAAAAATATCCTTCCGTGGCATCACGCATGAAGAGACTGTATGTCAGCTGTCACATTTCATTAACATGACGTTTTCCCGGAGGCTCACACTGAAACTGGGGTGACTTGCTGGGATTTTGGCACGGGACTAGTAAGGCTACCGGCTCACGCTGTTATTGCATGGCAAAAGGAAAATTGGTTCTTACCTGCTAATTTTCCTTCCTGGAATACCATGGATCAGTCCATATTCCTGGGATTTAGCCTCCCTTCCAGCAGATGGAGACAGAGAAAGTTTCACTGGCACATATCCCAGAGGGCCACCTGCAGTCCCCCAGTATTGACCTGTACCCAAGCCGAAACTCACTACATGACAATCCTAATGAAATGCAAAAAGGCCCACCGACGAGCAGGGGGAAAGAGGTAAAAGCCCCTCTTTGAAAGAAAAACTTTGTTTCATAACTCCAAACCTGGAGAACTTGAAATCTTCACCAGCTCTGCCACCTATATACATCAGCATTACAGAAAACACGAGCGGACACTCCCCTATCCCTGGACAGGACTCTGGACTGATCTGTGGTATTCCAGGAATGAAAATAATCAGGTAAGAATCACTTCTCCTTTCCTGTTCATACCCAGATCAGTCCAGACTCCTGGGATGTACCCAAGCTTCCCTAAATAGAGTGGGACTGGGAAACTCCCGCTCAAAGAACACTCTCACCAAAGCTCATAGTGTCTGGGGCTTGGACATCCAAACGATGTCTAGTGAAAGTGTGCAACGACTTCGATAGCTGCCAGACAAATTTCTTGTGGCGACACAAGCTGACACTCAGCCCATGATGTCGCCTGAGACTGAACTGAATGTGCCATCAATCCCTCTGGGACTCTAGACGCTTTGCAGATATAAGCCGAGCTAATTGCCTCTTTCAACTATTGTGCTATCGTATATTTGGAAGCCTTCTGTCCCTTCCTAGGACCACTCCACAGCACAAAGAGATGGTCCAACACCCTGAAAGAATTGGTGACCTGGAGGTAACGCAATAAAGCAGTCTTCACATCCAACCAGCATTAACACCCTTGTATACGGAGTTGCCGCATCCAAATCCGGAAAGGCTGGGAGTTCCACGGTCTGATTCAAATAGAAAGCGGATACCATATTATGGGGGGGGGGGGGGGGGGGGGGGAGGGGGGAAGAGGGCACTGTCCTCAAAGATATTCCGAAATCTTTAGAAAAGAGTCCCTGCATGATAAATGCTTGCAGTTCGGAGATCCCGGGTGGTAAAATAGCTACCAGTAAAATCACCTTCAAAGTGAGATCCTTTACTGTTGCTCTCCTCAAAAGGTTCAAAAGGAGCTACACACTACCCTCGCAAGACCATATTAAGTTTCCTCGAGGGACATATTTTCCACTCAGGAGGCCACAGATGATTCGCCTCTCGGAGAATGCGAACCATGTCCACCAAGGCCACTCCACGCACTTTGCCCCGTAAAGAGCCCGCGGTCACAACCCGAACCTTAAGAGAGGTAAAAGCCAAGCCTTTAACCAAACTTTTCTGCAAAAAAGCCAAGATGTGGGCTATTAAGGCCTGCGTTGAGACTGTTCCTTGACCCATGCACCAGGACAAAGATCTTCCAGACTCTTACATATGACAACGAAGTGGACATCTTTCTAGCCTCCAACAAGGTGGAAATGACATCCTTTTTCTCTCAAAAGCCAAGTCACAAGACAGAAGTGATCTTCCCAATCTGAAAATATTGCACCTTGCCACAGTAGCCCCAGGAAATGTGAGAACCGGAACGGACCGTCCACTGCCAGGTTGACCAGGTGCGCAAACCACGGGCAGCTTGGCCACTCTGGTGCCACCAGAATCACTTCTCTGGGATGATTTTCTATTTGCCATATCAGTTTCCCCACCTGGAGCCACGGAGGAAACATGTAAAGAAGAATTCCTCAAGGCCAGGACAGAACCAGAGCATCTACGTCCTCTGCTCCGTGCTCTCTTCTATGACTGAAGAACTGGGGCACCTTGGCGTACTTTTGCTCACCATCAAGGCCAGGCGAGGAGTCCCCTACCGGCAAAATAGCAGAGCCATCACCTCGTCTGACAGCTCCCACTCCCTGGGATCCAGCTTCTGGCAACTGGGAAAATCCACCTGCACATTGTCCATTACGGTGATGTGAGATGATGCCAGCATCGATAGATACCGCTCTGCCCAAAGAAACAACTCCTGCGCTTCCAGGGCCACTGCTCAACTCCTGGCTTCCCCCTTGGCAGTTGACGTAAGCTACTGTGGTCGCGTTGTCTGACAGGATGTGCACAGAGTAGCTGCTCAGAGGCAGAAATACTACCAAGGTACACTTCACTGCCCTCGTCGCCAATCGATTGACAGACCAGGACTTTTCTTCTTTGGACAATTGCCCCTGGGTCAACTGATTCTGGCATACTGCCCCCAGTCAGAAAGACTGGCATCGGTGGTAATTACCACCCAGTCCGGAACCTCCAAGTCCACTCCTCGTCTCAACTGTTCTTGACCGAGCCACTAAGAGAGACTGGACCTGGCAGGTTCCTCGAGTGACAATAGAAGATAAAACTGCTCCAAGAAAGGGTCCCATCGGGAAAGAAGAGACAGATGCAGAGGCCTCATATGCGCAAACACCCATGGGACCAATTCCAGTGTCGAGACCATACAGCCCAACACCTGAAGGTAATCCCAGACCCTGAGAACTGCCACTTCCAAAAGCCTGCGCACCTGCATTTGCAGCTTGAGAATATGCTCCTCTGTGAGGAAAACATTTCCTACCATGGTGTTGAAGTGCTCGCCCAAGTAGTCCAGTACCTGATATGGGAAGAGATGACTCTTTTGGCAGGTTCACCACCCATCCTAGGGACCTCAGCTGTTGGAGGACCTAAACCACCACCTGAGTTCCAAGGACTTCCAACTTCGCTCGAATGAGCCAGTTGTCCAGATATGGATGAACCAAGATGCTCCTCTTCCTGAGCACTGCTGCCACAACAACATTCGTAGCGCAGTAGCCAATCTGAACAGAAGGGCACAAAACTGAAAATGTTTCCCGAGATCATGAAGTGCAGAAACTACTGGTGATCTGGGTGGATTGGAATGTGCAGGTATACTTCAGACAAGTCGCGAGAAGCAATCACCGAGCGCAAAGTTTCCATTCGAAAACGAGGAACCTTGAGAGCCATGTTCCCCTTCTTTAGATCCAAAATTGGATGGAAGGATCCCTCCTTCTTTGGAACCATGAAGTATATGGAATACCTTCCTGTCCCTCGTTCCCCCAATGGAACGGGAGCTACGGCTCCCACAGCTTGCAATTGGTCCACAGTTTCCTGAACCATCTCCTTTTTGCACAGAGCGCAAGGGGAAACTATAAACAAGTCCCGCAGCGGACAAGAAAATTATAATGTGTAGCCGTCTTTTATCACGCTGAGAATCCACTGGTCCGACGTGATCTTGGCCCACTCCTCATAAAAAAGAGCCATGAACCCTCCAGTCAGAAGAAGAGAGGAATGGGCCGGCCTCACTTCATTAGGAAGATTTGGCTCCACAGAGCCCTGACCAAGGCCCTCTCTTCCAGACTGTCTGCCACCTTGAAAGGACTAGTTCCAAGACTGCTGCCTCCTGGCACCTTGCTGCTGAGCTCCCACTGAAGGTCTACTCAACTGAAACTGAATATTAGACTGAAACCGGGGCCGCCCCGTAAAGGAACTCTTATTTCCCCGGGGCTTGTCCTCCGGCACCCTATGCCCTTTATTCTCCCCGAGACGTTTCACAAGCTCCTTTAAGTCTTCTCCAAATAGAAGCATTCCCTTGAAGGTAAAGCTCCCAAACAAGACTTAGACCAAACATCCACTGATCAGTTCATCAACCAAAGCAGCCTTCTGGATGATACTGCAAACATCATAAGAACATAAGAAATTGCTATGCTGGGTCAGACTAAGGGTCCATCAAGCCCAGCATCCTGTTTCCAACAGAGGCCAGACCAGGCCACAAGAACCTGGCAATTACCCAAACACTAAGAAGATCCCATGCCACTGATGCAATTAATAGCAGTGGCTATTCCCTAAGTAAATTTGATTAATAGCCATTAATGGACTTCTCCTCCAAGAACTTATCCAAACCTTTTTTGAACCCAGCTACACTAACTGCACTAACCACATCCTCTGGCAACAAATTCCAGAGCTTTATTGTGCGCTGAGTGAAAAAGAATTTTCTCTGATTAGTCTTAAATGTGCTACTTGCTAACTTCATGGAATGCCCCCTAGTCCTTCTATTATTCGAAAGTGTAAATAACCGATTCACGTCTACTCGTTCAAGACCTCTCATGATCTTAAAGACCTCTATCATATCCCCCTTTAGCCGTCTCTTCTCCAAGCTGAACAGCCCTAACCTATTCAGCCTTTCCTCATAGGGGAGTTGTTCCATCCCCTTTATCATTTTGGTTGCCCTTCTCTGTACCTTCTCCATTGCAACTATATCTTTTCTGAAATGCGGCAACCAGAATCGTACACAGTATTCCAGTTGCGGTCTCACCATGGAGCAATATAGAGGCATTATGACATTTTCCATTTTATTAACCATTCCCTTCTTAATAATTCCTAACATTCTGCTTGCTTTGACTGCTGCAGCACACTGAGCTGATGATTTTAAAGTATTATCCACTATGATGCCTAGATCTTTTTCCTGGTTGGTAGCTCCTAATATGGAATCTAACATCGTGTAACTATAGCAAGGTTTATTTTTCCCTATATGCAACACCTTGCACTTATCCACATTAAATTTCATCTGCCATTTGGATGCCCAATCTTCCAGTCTTGAAATGTCCTCCTGTAATGTATCACAATCTGAATAATTTTGTATCATCCGCAAATTTGATAACCTCACTCATCATATTCCTTTCCAGATCATTTATATATATATATTGAAAAGGACCAGTCCAAGTACAGGAGGAACTAGTCCTTTCAAGGTGGCAGACAGTCTGGAAGAGAGGGCCTTGGTCAGGGCTCTGTGGAGCCAAATCTTCCCAATGAAGTGAGGCCGGCCCACTGTTTACCCTTTTCCACTGAGAAAATTGACCATTTAATCCTACTCCTATCCCATAACTTTTTAGTTTTCTTAGAAGCCTCTCATGAAGGACTTTGTCAAACGCCTTCTAAAAATCCAAATACACGACATCTACCAGTTCACCTTTATCCACGTTTATTAACCCCTTCAAAAAAAATGAAGCAGATTTGTTAGGCAAGACTTCCCTTGGGTAAATCCATGTTGACTGTGTTCCATTAAATCATGTCTTTCTATATGCTCTACGATTTTGATCTTGAGAATAGTTTCCACTATTTTTCCGGGCACTGAAGTCAGACTCACTGGTCTATAGTTACCTGGATCACCCATGGAGCCTTTTTTAAATATTGGGGTTACATTGGCCACCCTCCAGTCTTCAGGAACAATGGATAATTTTAATGATAGGTTACAAATTTTAACTAATAGATCAGAAATTTCATTTTTTAGTTCCTTCAGTACCCTAGGATGCATACTATCCGGTCCAGGTGATTTGCTACTCTTTAGTTTGTCAATCTGACCTACTACATCTTCCAGGTTCACAGTGATTTCGTTCAGTTCATCTGACTCATCACCCCTGAAAACCATCTTCGGAACTGGTATCTCCCCAACATCCTCATTACTAAACATGGAAGCAAAGAATTCATTTAGTCTTTCTGCAATGGCCTTACCTTCCCTAAGAGCCCCTTTAACCCCTCTGTCATCAAACCTCTGGAGGACGTTTTAACGAGGTTATACAGGGCAACTGCTACATAAGCTGCTGCCTCCAGGCAGTCTGCCTGCTTTGCCTCGGACTGAGATAATGGCCTTGTTGCCATAATTGCTGAATCCAGCACAAACTGGCCCTCTGCATGAAGCTAATGCACAGCAGCCCTTATGCTCAAATATATTCTTAAGATGAATTTCCAACTTTCTATCCTGCATGTCCTTCAGTGCCGCCGAACCAGCTACAGGAATAGTGGTCTTCTTAGCGACCGCAGATACAGATTCGTCCACGTTAGGAATCGCCAATTTCAGAGTATTCTCAGGCAAAAGATACAACTTGGCCTCGCCCAGCCTACCTTGAGAGGGTGTCCCACTCCCTGATGAGTTTCTTCAGACTTGTGAAAAAGGAAAGCTTTCGCTGGACCCCTCAAGCCATCCGTGACTGGATCCACACCCTCTTGATCAGATTCCTCCGGAGGTACTTTGATCCCAAGCTCCCCCAGAACATGAGGAATTAGGGGCCACAACTCCTCTTTATGAAATAACCATACAACCTTAGGCTCATCCCCTTCAGCCACCGGATCAAACCCTGTCAATCCAGATCTGGAGCATCTGGGTTAGTATTGGGTACAGCCGGATCGTTGCCGAGCCCTGGAACATCAGGGACCTGTGGAGCCTCTTCTGACTCATCAGAATCTATATCTGGACCACTCAGCCCTGTCCTCATCCTGAGGATCCTAGGCGTCTTCTGTGAAACCGGACCCCCAGAGCTTGCCAGCCTCTTAGCTGGCCACGTAGCATCCAACTTCTGAATGGGGTCTGTCGGTTTACCAGCCTCCTTCCATGCCAAATAAGCTTAGTGTAATAGGACGACCAATTCTGTGGAGAAAGGAGCAGGCTCCTCCAACCCAACTCTGGCGGGACCCCCTCTGTCGGAATTGGATTCTCTGCGGTGCATTACATTATGGCTCACTGGCAATAACGGAGAGAGAGAGAGAGATAGTCAACCCCCATCTGAGAGTCCCAATGGGCCATCCGCTTCGGACAACATGGCTGCCTTTTCTGCACAAGGCAGGGGAGGGGGCGCAGACTTGCCAAGCACTCCTGCGCCTTATTTCCCTCTAGGCTGCCACTCAGACACGGCATCTGGCAGTCCCAACCCACCCTTTCCCCTGGAGAGGCAGCAGGAGCAGAGTCTGGTGCTCGAAAAACGAGCATGTGCATCGCAGCATGAACTGCACGCACTACCGTGCGCCATGCGGTACACTGACCTCCACTAGGCCCGACGTGCGTCAAACAACGGCACCACTGCGGGCAAGTAACTTCACCGCTGAAAGAAAACCCCTTGCAGCCCTACCAGCCACTCGCCACTCTCCTGCTCGATGCTGTTTTTTGTTTGGTTTTTTTTAACCGCCTCTTTAATAATCTTTACTGAGCCAGAAGGAAAAGAAAATACTTCCCTGACAGGCGAGCTGCTGGGCTTCAATTTGCTCTCCTGGGGGAAGGAAGGGAAGGAGCCAGACCCACCAGCCGTCACCCACTTGGGTGGCGAAAGAATGAGCTAAATCAGGATCCCCGAACCCCTGCTCGTACTCAACAGCAGGAGAGATAGCCCCACCAGGGCCTACACACCTCCTGGGAGGATAAATCTACCAGTTTGCAATTTTTTTTCTCTTTTTTTTTAAAAAGACTGCAGGGATTGCACCTCCACCATCTGCTGGAGACAGAAAAATACTGGGCAACTGCAGGTGGTACTCCGGATTATATGCCAGTGCAACTTTCCCTGTCTCCATCTGCTGGAAGGGAAGCATAAACCCAGGAGGCTGGAATGATCTGGGTATGAACAGGAACATGCAATTCTGCATTTTCAGCCTGACAGCTTCTGCCTGCTCCAATGGGCTTCTGGTTCAATTGGAAGAGGCCTTTACTTTAGTTGGCTGCGGCACCACGACCCTTTCTTTCAATCTGGGACACTCGCACTATTGTTATAACCTTCTGTAACCTGGCCATTGCCGTGACAGTTGTTGGCCAGCAGCCACAGACTGCAATTCCTTCCGGACCCTTAGCACTCATGAACCCTAGATCCAGTCAGCAGATGCCAGCACTGAGGAATGACTAAGACGATTAGTTGCATGGATATTTTTGTATTCAGTTCACTGAGCTTTATCCCTTAGACCCATGCTTTGTTTGATATTTAGATAAACCTAAGAAATAAGATTAGACTTCATTATTACTGATGGCAGGCACAGCATTCCCAAAGCTACTCACCTCCAACGCTCCTCTGGTGACAAATTAGACAGATCGACCTGTGGAAGGAGAGAAAAGCCAGCAATGACGAGTTACCAAAGGTTAGAAAATACATTCCCATCATTAATGCCACCAACAGATTCAAAACTGGACGTGTCCAAGCAGAAGTACATCAAACAAGCTGTACATAAAAACCCTCTGACTAACCATTAAAAACCAGACGTATGTTCAATAAACTTCAAGGAGACAACTGGTGACTGCCTCCAAGGACAACAGCAATTAGATATTTTTGAAAAGGATTCAAGGTCTGGACCTGAAAAGCACCAGTCATGTTCCAGAAAAATGAGCAAAAAGCTGCCTAAACATACAGAAAGTGGTTTAGCCATGCAATATTGTCCTCAGGGGAAAACAGTTCCCTGCCCCTTAGCTCGCCGTACAGCGAACATTGTATGTTGTGCTGCCGTCTGATTGGCAGCAATTGTAATCTCGTGTGCCAATGGCTAAAATCAACCGTGCTGGCACTCAAAGGATCGCGGCTGTGGGAGGGAAGAGGAGATGAGCCTGGGTGCTGAAAGCTGGAGGTGCCAGATGTGCTGCTGGTGTTATCCCTTTTTTAGGGCAAGTGGATGGGGGGGAAAAACACACCACGAGAAGGGAGAAAGAAAAAGGGGGTAGTAAGTAGTGAAGGAGAGGGAGGCAGAGAGTGAGGTTAGGAGGGATCATGAGAAGCATGGCAGGTAGGGAGAATGTTAGGAAGAGAAGAAGAGTGACAGGGAAAGAAAAGGAGAAAGCGCAAAGACAGCATGAGAAGGAAGAAAAAAAAAAAAAGAGAGAAGACCAGACAAAGGATGGAGAGTGTATTTCTATCAGCATCAGAAAGTCCATGAAAACTGTTGACCAAAATAAAAAAAAAGCCTTCCTATGGAGCTGGGCAGCTCATCTTTTGCTGCTGCTTGGCAGGTGATAGCGTGCGGGGCCCAGGATCTGATGCATGGATAAAGATGGCCTGTGATCGTCCCCTTCCCCAGGCTCCAGCGTATGGCGCTCGCACACGGACAGAACGCGCTTTCTCGTGCATAACCCCCTTACGTGAGGCACGTGTGCGTATTTGGGGGGGGGGGGGGGGGGGGAGGATATGGAGAGCAAAGCTTGGTGTGGGAAAGCAGAGTCAGGCATGCCTGGCTGTCTCAGTTCTTCTAACATTTGTAAGGGGACAATTTATCATCGAGTCCCTGCTCTGACAGGGAGAACTGGGAGGAGGTAAAGCGCAAACTGGGCCCGGCTCTGCTTTTTCCTTTGAACTCGGTAACTGAACAAATAAGAATGCATCCAGAACATATATTTTGTGAAATTAAACTATGTAACCCAACTTTCTGAGGTACAGGGCCCGATGTATTCCTCACAGTATACCTGGCCCAGGTTGTTTTCATGGAGACGGGTGTGTAAATGCACTACTTTCCAGGATGTCTCACTTTAAAGCTGTGTGAGTGTGTGTAACAAAACTTTACCAAAGGATGCCGTGTCAACATTTACACAAACCCATATGCAGAATTGTGGTTAATTTAAAAGACAAACAACCTGACACAACAGGCTTTGTTATTACTCAGAAACTGCCACTAAAGGGACAAGGGAGATGGGATCTGCTTTGACTGGTGAATAATAAAGCATCGGTCACAAGTTCTATGCCCTGAAACTTGATAAAACTCTGTGTTCAGGAGAGCAGGAGAATTTGCCCACACAAAGTGCTGCCATAATCCTGCTGCAAATGCAGCATCAGAATATCCACAGATTTGCTTCAGCTGGAGAGGGTAATGGGGTTTGTGCGAGAAGTGGATGCCATTGTCATTTATTCAGCATGTCTGGGAGCAGAAGTACCACATATCGGGACCTCTGGCCTCTAGTGTCTACCTATCAACCTTCTAGAGGCCAGAGGTCCCAATATGTGGTACTTCTGCTCCCAGACATGCTGAATAAATGACAATATTGTTCCACAACTTTTCTCCAGCTCAAGTGAATTTATGGCTGTGAAGGTTTTATGAGGTAAGGCTGTCTAGTCCATTCCCAATATCCTTTTGTGCAGTTTCAGAAAATCTTGGCGGTTCTAGGATGTGTTGTGTTAGTGTTCAGACACTTTAGTCTCATGCAAAAGAGAAGGTGGATCATGGGCATCTGTGACCACTGCCCTCGTCTCCAACAGAGGCAAGGCCTGAACCTTGGTGGACAGATGACTCCAGAGGTGGTGGTGGGAGGACCCTCTCGCCTGTGAATTCTGATCCTTTAGCCCGACTGCAGCACCTGATTCTCAGTCTTTCTGGCCAAGATGCAATATAAGCTTTGAATCCTGATCCGAGAATGGTACTGCCTTGGCCTTTTGGCTGAGATTTAAAGTGTGTGTAATATTTTGGGGATTAAATGCCCTGCCACTCGATCCCATCCCAGAGACAAAGCTGGCCCAACAGGAAGGGCTAAACCTCCCAACAAAAGAAACAGATGCCGAAAGGGACTGCAGTGATGTTGATGACAAATTTTGATCTGGAACAGGAGGCGGCAACTCCGGTCCCTGAGTTGCACCAACAGGTCTGCTTTTCAGGATATACACAAGGACTATTCATTAGATCAGGGGTGGGCAATTCCGGTCCTCGAGGGCTGCAAACCAGTCGGGTTTTCAGGATACCCCTAATGAATATGCATGAAATAGATTTGCATACAACTGAGGCAGTGTGTATGCAGGTCTCTCTCATGCATATTCATTAAGGATATCCTGAAAACCCGACTGGTTTGCAGCCCTCGAGGACCGGAATTGCCCACCCCTGCATTAGATAGATTTCCATACCTTACACGCAAATCTAACCCATGTACGTTCATTGTGGGTAGCCTGAAAACAAGGCCGGTTGGTAGCATTCAAATACTGGAGTCTCCTACCCCCAAGCATTAGTCCCACTGACCCTCTGTGTGACTTGGGGTACGCCACAGACTTCTTGGGCCTCACTGATACTCCTGGTTCTGAAATTCACTTTCCGTGAGACCTTGGGGCAAATAGCTGCTTCCCTCTCTGTGTTAGTTTATCCAGCTGCACTCAACAGTAACAGAAGTGAAATCACTGTTACTTCTCTTTGCTCCTATCACACACTGTCAAGTAAATCAGACACAAACTGGTGAACAGAATATTTATTCAACTGCTGACAGCATGTTTCTGAAATATTAAACTGTAAAGCATTTTAGCATCCTTTCATTAAAAGAACCATATAAAACAGTTCTTTAATAAAAGACATCAAAGCAGTTCTCAAGCAAAGACTTGCTAATAGGGACTCTCCAAACAGCCTCTCTTTTCAGAAATGCATCCAGAAGCGCTAAGAATGGTAGAAAGAGAAGGCTCAATTTTCCCTTCTGCAAGGGCAGTGAATTCTCAGCTCAGAGCACAGCTGCCAGATATTGGCTAAATTTATAGCTCAAAGCCACTTCAAAACTAACCCAAAACTAGCCCTTTTTTTTTTTTTTAAATGGGAAACAATTACATAGAAACAGGACAGCAGAAAAAGACCACATGGTCTACCTAATCTGCCTATCCACACCAAATGTTAACTAAGTAGCTAACTCAGAGGTATGCAAATTAGAGGTGATGACCTGTTTAACCTACTGTATCAGTAACAATCTCAGAGTCTGTATCGCTCCTTGACTGTTCAGGTGACCTGCACACACCTGGGATATCCCATTTCCTTGAATAAAGATCTTTTAGCTGCCAGTATAAGAAAATTGGTTCTTACCTGCTAATTTTCATTCCTGTAGTACCACGGATCAGTCCAGACTATGGGTTATGCCTCCCTGCCAGCAGGGAGAGAGAAAAACTTGAAGGGCACCCTCACTTAACCTGGTGTGCCTCCTGCATCCCTTCAGTATATAGATTAACCAAGCAGAATAATAGTTAATCGTAATAGCAACAAATCAAACAATAACAGAACTGCAATAATAAAAGTATAACATTGAAAACAATCTTTAGTGTGCTGCAATAAAAACCGGAATTTGCGCACACGGACTCTTGAAATATCCACTCCCAATGCTACCCACTTCCAATCCTAGGGCGGGTATCTGGACTGATCCGTGGTACTACAGGAACGAAAATTAGCAGGTAAGAACCAATCTTCTTTTCCCTGTACGTACCCGGATCAGTCCAGACTGTGGGATGTACCAAAGTTTCCCTAAACTGGGTGGGACCTTGCAAGTCCCGCGCGCAGCACGCCACTGCCAAAATTGCAGCTTTCTGGAGCCTGAACGTCCAAGTGGTAGTGGCGAGCAAATGTGTGAGTGTCTTCCAAGTAGCAGCTCTACAAATCTCTTGAGGCGACACCAACTGCATTCGGCCCAAGAAGCCACTTGAAAGCGAATAGAATGGGCTTTTAGGCCCTCAGGAACGGGTCGACCTTTACAAATGTAAGCAGATGAAATAGCCTCTTTCAACCAGGGTGCAATCGTTGGCTTAGAAGCTTTCTGACCTCTCTTGGGTCCGCTCCAAAGGACAAATAAATGATCTGATAGTCTGAAAGAATTCGTGACTTCCAAATAGTATAGTAGCGATCGGACATCCAAACGACGAAGCTCTCTTAAATTGCAGGGCGTCGGCTGATAAATTAGGAAAGGACGGAAACTCAACTGACTGACTTAAATGAAAGGTTGAGACCACCTTTGGCAAAAAGGACGGGACTGTTCGGAGTGAAACTCCTGAATCAGAAATTCTCAAAAAGGGTTCCCTACAAGAGAGAGCCTGTAATTCGAGATTCTGCGAGCTGAGCAAATAGCCACTAAAAACACCGTTTTCAACGTGAGGTCCTTTAATGTTGCCTTTTCAATGGGTTCAAATGGCAGATCGCACAAGACTCCACGACGGACATACAAGACGGAAGGGGGGCTTCAAGAGCCTTACTCCTCTGAGGAAACACACCACATCCAGATGAGACGCTACCGAGCTGCCAACCAGAGTGCCTAGGGCTGCTACCTATACCCAGAGGGAATTAAAAGACAAGCCCTTAACTAAGCCATTTTGCAAAAAAAAAAAAAACCCCAAAAAAATTAACATCTGAGCAATAGAAGCATGTCTGGGAATAATCTCTCGTTCACGACACCACGTCTCAAAAACTCTCCACACCCTGACAATATGAGAAAGAGAGAGGTAGACATTTTTCTGGCTTGCAGCAGCATAGTAATAACTTCCTCCAAATACCCTTTTTTTCCTCAATCTCCTCCTTTCAAAAGCCAGGCCACTAGACAAAAGCAATCTGCCTGGTTCGAAAAATATAGGATCTTGATGAAGATGTCCGAATCATAGTGGCCCGTTCACCACCAGATTGACTAGATCCGTGAACCGCGGACGTCGGGGCCATTCTGCAGTCACTAGAACCACGCTCCCTGGGTGAACTTCTATCCTGCGAAGAACTTTGCCCACCAGCGGCCAAGGAGGAAACACGTACAGGAGAACTGTGGTTGGCCAGGGAAGTACTAGTACATCGACCCCCCTCTGCGCCGTGATCTCTTCTGCGACTGAAGAAACGAGGAGCCTTGGCATTGTCCTGCGTCGCGATCAAGTCCATGCAGGGAGTCCCCCCACCTGTGGGAAATTAGATTCATTGCTTGGTCCAAAATATCCCACTCTCCTGGATCTATGCCCTTCCGACTTAGGAAGTCCGCTTGTATGTTGTCCTTCCCAGTGATGTGAGATGCTGCTAGCAGCACAATATTTTCTTCCGCCCAAGCCATGAGCTGCTCTGCCTCGTCTGCTACAGCTTGACTTCTGGTGCCTCCTTGACTGTTGATGTAGGCCACAGTCGTTGCATTGTCGGACAGGATGCGGACCACCTGATTGCGTAGCCAGTTGGACTGCTTTGGTTTCCAGACGATTGATCGACCAGCTGCCCTGAACTGAATTAGACTGGCAGACAGCTCCCCAGCTGGAGAGACTGGCATCCATGGTCACCACTATCCAGCTCGGAACTTCCAGATCCACCCCTCGAGATGGGTGGTGGCTTTGCCCGCACAACTTAAGACTGGACCTGGCGTGATCAGTGAGTAGTAGAGGGAACTAGAACTCCTCAGACTTGGGATCCCACCGGGAAAGCAACGCTGTTTGTAATGGTCTCATATGAGCAAAAGCCCAGGGAACCTCCTCCAGAGTAGATGCCATGGAGCCGAGGTCCTGAAGGTAGTCCCAGGCTTTGGGCAGCGGAAGCAACAATAAGTGACGAACCTGCTCCATCAATCTGGTCAATTGGTCCGGCAGGAGAAAAACTTTCCGGACACTAGTATAGAACCGGGCTCCCAGGAAGTCCATTATCTGAAAAGGGACAAAGTTGCTTTTGGCCTGATTGATCACCCAGCCGAGCGATTCCAGGATACTGGCCACCTTGCTGATAGCTTCTACGCAATGATCCCTTCACTTTGCCCTGATGAGCCAGTCGTCCAAGCAGGGATGAATGAGAAGGCCTTGTCTCTGCAGGGCCACTGCTACTACCATCATGATCTTGATGAATGTACGGGGGGGGGTGGGGGGGCAGTAGCAAGACTGAACGGTAGAGCGCAGAATTGGAAATGCATTCCCAGGTCCATGAAGTGAAGAAACATTTGCTGATCTTCGCAAATGGGTATGTGCAAGTATGCCTCCATTAGATCCAGAGAAGCTAAAAACTCGCCCTTCCAGACTGCCGCAATCACCGAGTGCAGAGTTTCCATGCAGAAATGCAGCACCTTGAGAGTCTTGTTTATCTTCTTGAGATCCAAAATAGGCTGGAAGGATCCCTCCTTCTTTGGGACTGAAAAGTAGATGGAGTATATCCCCATCTTCCAGTGCTCCAGAGGGACCGGCTTCACTGCCCCGAGAGACAGTAGGTGGTTGAGGGTCTGACAAATAATTTGCCTCTTGGCCCGTGCTCCGCAGCGGGATATTAGGAAGAAATCTTTGAGAGGCCGAGCAAATTCCAAAGTGTAGCTGTGTTCTATAATGCTTAGCTGATCGGAAGTAATTCTAGCCCATGCCTTGTGGAATTGGGATAAGTGATCCCCAACTTGAGGGATGAGCCGGCCTTATCTCATTGAGGAGTTTTGGAGGAGGAAGATCCTCCCTCCTGGGAGGGTCTGCAGCCTCAAAAGGAAGTGTTCCAGGATTGGGGCCTGGCCACAGGATGTTGCTGCCCTGCCAGCTGCTGCCGGCTCTGCCGAAACCTATGCTGCCCCCGAAAGCGTAAGCGGGATGACTGAAAACCTCTGGAAGGTTTCGGTCTGTCCTCTGGCAACTTGTGAACCTTATTTTCACCCAAGGTCTTTATCAACTGCTCCAAATCCTCACCAAAGAGAAAACCCCCCTTTAAACGACAGAGCCCCAAGCTGAGCCTTGGATGACACATCTGCTGACCAGTTACGCAACCACAGGAGACGCCTCGCCGATACTGCCAATGACATGGTGCGAGAGGAAGTGCGGAGGAGGTCATACAGTGCATCAGTGTCATATGCCACCGCGGCCTCTAAGCGTTCCACTTGTTCTGCCTCACCCGGAGGGAGATCTCTGGACGTTAGCAATTGTTGGACCCAGCGCTGGCTCGCCCGCAGCATGTAACTGCTACACACCGCCGCTCGGATACCTAGGGTTGAAACCTCAAAGATGCGTTTAAGAAGGACTTCCAGCTTCCAATCCTGAAGATCCTTGAGAGCCGCTGATCCTGCGACCGGAATTGTGGTCCGCTTCGTAACAGCTGATACTGAAGCGTCTACTTTGGGGGACCACAGGAGCTCCAGAGACTCCTCGAGCAAAAGGATAAAGCTTATCCATAGCCCGACCAACCCGCAAGCCAGCATCTGGAGCGTCCCACTCTTGGGTCATCAGCTGCTGAAGCATGGGATGGAAGGGAAAAGCTTGGGTCGATGCTCGCAACCCCGCCAGGACCGGGTCCACAGAATCCTGCGGCCTAGCATGAGGAGGGAGCTCCACTCCAAGCTCTGAGAGGATCTAGGGAATGAGCGGTTCCAACTCCTCCCTTTGGAACAGACTGACCACTTTAGGGTCATCTCCATCCAAGGGAGCCTGCTTCCCCTGTTCCTCTACAGATCCCCCGCCTGCAGGAGAGAAAGGGGAAGCCACTGCGTCCGCAGCCCCACTGCCCGGAACCTCTGGAGGGGCCGAACCGCTTGAAGCCATGGAGCCCCTCAACTTTGCAACCCGCAGAGACGCGGGCACATTCGGATGCTTGGCAACCCTGGGGGGCGGTCCCTGCGGAGGTCTCAAAGGCAAAGCATCACTCTGTGGAGACCGTGAAGCTAAAAAAGCCTTATGCATAAGGAGGACAAAATCCAATGAAAAAGGATTAGGACTGACCTCATCCTCACCTGGGGAATCGGGATCCTCCTGAAAAATGTCCTAGTCCACATCTGAGGGATCATCAGGACTGGCAGGGACCGGAGACAGCGCTGGAGGAAGCTCCCTTGCCCCCATAACTCTTGCCTGAGCTTCAGCAAAAGTATTCAAAATGGCTGCCGTTCCCACGCTGAGAAGGAACGGGTCAGCCTGAGGCTACCGAGGTGCAGATCTTTTAAATGCACCTCGGGGCTTTGCTGAAGCTGCTGCTGTAAAAAAGAGCTGCCTTCCCCTCCAGGAAGGCAGTGGGAGCAAATGCCTGACTGGGAGAGCATCGAGGACTCTTCGCAGGCAGCACACAAAGATGGCCACGGCATCGTGTGCGCTCAAAAAACATCGAAATCGCGGCAAGAGGGAACGGCAGGGAGCCCGAAAACGCGGCAAAATTGCAGCCGACCAGAAAATAACTCCAACAGGCTGCTCGTTTTTTGTTTTTTTTTAAATCGGGAGATTGCCATGGGGTAAGAGAGGGACCGGACCACCGGTAATCTCTCCCCCGGCTCCTTACCTGGCTGGAGCCCCGCGGGGTAACCAACCCCAGCTCCAAAGCCTGCAACCAGGGGGGATGACCCTGCATGATCTGCCAATCCCCTGGGAGGACTGGAAAGTTACTCCTGTGTCTTCTCTTTTTTTTTTTTTTTTCCTTTCTGCCTGCTTGATTCAGAGCTATAAAGTTTGCTTCTTTGGTTTTTTAAAGGGAAATAGCCTAAACCCAAGAACCAGAGCAAGACTGCAGGGTTTGCACCACCTCCATCTGCTGGAGACAGAGAAATACTGAAGGGACGCAGGAGGCACAGTAGGTTAAGTGAGGGTGCCCTTCAAGTTTTTCTCTGTCTCCATCTGCTGAAAGGGAGGCATAACCCACAGTCTGGACTGATCCGGGTACATACAGGGAATAAGCGTTTTATTCAAGCCCACAAGAAGAGAGAAGATTAGAAATTAAAGAGCAGAGAATGGTGGTACAGATGCATCAGGCTTCCAAGGTGACAGATGTAACCTGCATGAAGCAGCTATGGTTATAACCTTAACATGGGTTGACCAGATGTTTCAGACAACAGCCTCTATAGCTCTGGTGGCTGTTTGGATTGTTACAAAGCTTGGTAAAAAGAAATAGGGAGGGAGCCTGGAGAATGCATGGAGAGTGCATGAAGTCAGACTTGTAAGAACCAAAAAGGAAGATGATAGGGCCTGAAACAACCTTCTAGCAGAAGAGGTGGAGGAATTTAAACATGCTTGGGAAAGACAGAGGGCAGAGGTAGAAACAAGTTTGAGAGCCTGGGTATAAAGACAGGTGAATGAGTGGATATCTGGTGTTGGTTTAAGTAGTATGCTCTACTACTCAATGTGATAGAGAACCAGAGAGGGACACAACTGGGCTGGCTGGATGCGCCAATGGATACTTGCCCACTATCATCTAGTATGTTACCATAGTACTGAAAGTCATCTGAGAACAAATTTATACAAGTATCCTGGGAAGACATTACTCAGATTTTATTGCTGGATTCCCTCTCAGCAATTCTCTTATATTGTGCCAATAGTCCTCAATTCATATGCAAAGTATCTAATTGATATAGATAGTCCAAAAAATAGTGCCATGTGGACATATGGCTGAATTTGCATCAGAATATTGCTCAGGAATTTAGTGCCATCTCTCAGACTAACTCTTGCTGCCATTTTCTGCTTCACTTGTTGGGCTCCTATTTCTTCTGTGGGGGGAGTTCTAGGCTCCTTGATGCTTGGCTGTACATCAGCTTTCTATTCAGATTTTGAGAGCTTCTGAGCAGCAGTGCAGCCTGAATTTCCCTGTTTTGGTTCATTTCCAGTTTCTTCGGTGGGGGAAAGAGGAGAGAGGAACAAGATCCAGGTCTTGGGGCAGGGACAAAGCAGCACATGAGTCATGGTTCCAGCAGCCAGCCCACCAATCACACATGCCTTTCAAATCAAAGCCAACAATCTGGGAAAAGGATGGAGATGTGAGGAAACGGAGGGCCTGGAAGCCATCTGTATGAATAGCACTTTACAAGATAATCCCGAATTCCCCTACCCCAATGATCTTACAAGTTAATTTTCAGGAAGAGCAGAAGAGGGAAAATATGGAGACATTCAGAAAGCGGAAAGGAATAAATAATGCACAAGCAGCAAACTTTTTTTCAGTGAAAAGGAAATTCTAGAACAAGAAGTTGTAGAATGAAGTTTAGACAGGGTAGACACCGGAGTAATATTGGGAAATATTTCTTCACAAAAAGGTATCTAGATACATCAAACAGTCACAGTAGAGGTGGAAAAGGCAAAACCAGTAAGAATTCAAGGAGGTTTGGAATAAGTACAGAGGGTCCTTAGTGCAAAAATGTAAAGGGAAAGCGAGATCAACTGCAGTCTATGACTGGCAAAACAACAAGAAGTAACATAGTAGAAGGCAGAGAAGGACCAAATGATCCACCCAGTAAATTGAGCAGACTACGTGGGACTCAAAGTCATTTTCTCCTATCAGATTTTATATAAATTTTATGACTTGTTCACATATATGGGGGCTAGGCCTCTGGACTCCAGGGGTCAGAGTTCCATGCTCTGACCCTTATGCTGGCAGATCAGCTCTTATGTGAGCATACAGTGCTCGTCTTAGTGCAGAGATGACAATGAGATGGATAAGAATTCAGTACGATCAGCTATCTGCTGGTTAGTCATGCTCTGAAGCTATCTCACTGTAAGTGTATGCAAACTGCTGAAATAAATCCTATGTGTTATGTGCACCTGAGATAAAAACCTACAGCATGCTATTCATGTCTGTAAAAACTAAAGTCCTTTATTCTGAATCACACACCTAAAAGCTTGCCCTGCAGTACACAGAAGGCTGCTCTACCTGGATGAAAGCAACAGCCCATACTACAGTCCCAAGATACAGAGTCTTCTTTGTCATTTATTTCTAAACTATTAAAAAAGCAATTTCTCAGCTGACAAACAGCAGACCACTATGATCCCCACACACACCTTTTCTCTAGAAATAGATGTTTTTGAGATTTGGTCAAATGCCTCCCCCGGCCATGCCAGCTTGTACAGACCTAGTGGGGGAGCAGAGTCCCATTCCCCACCTTGAAAGGACAGTCCAGAATGCTCAGTTCCAACCAAATAACTTACTCACTTATCAGGCTAGTTCCAGGCACAGGACATGCTCTCAACCTTTACTCTTTCCCTTCTCACCTGCTTCCACGGGGACTGTCAATACAGCATAGAAACTAGGCAGTGCTAATTACTGCCCCCTGATTACTGTCCCTATCAGTACAGACCTGAGATAGTGCTTTCAAAATTCCTGACATCAGTTTTCCTGCTCTTTGAAGGGCGACAGGAACAACCATCCAGCACAGCCGATATTTCTACTTTCAATCATGTATATTATGATTTTATTTTCTTTTGTAAAGGGCACAATATATTTCATTATTCTCCAGAAACTTGCTTAAACAACTGGGTTACTATCCTGACTAGTGCAACTTGCTGCTTGGTAAAAATTCGACCACCCCTCTCCCCCCAAATACAGCTCACATTGCCCATGAGAAATCAAGGGCATCACAGTGTCATCAAACCAGGAGTCCAAAACAATCACACCGCAGAGGAAGTTTACTTTCTAATTTAAGGGCAGAGCCCTTTCGTCTGTTACTACTCAGGAGATGGCAATGTACTGTAGCGCTGGGCTTTGAAACTAAAGCTGGTGAACTGCAGGGGAAAGTGCAAAGAAATGAAATGGCAAGTAAAAGGTTTTAATTAGGGGAGGATGAGCATTACTACTGCCACACAGGCTTCTCAAATATTTAAAAGCAAATCCTGCTGGTACAGGATCAGGCCTCATCTCCAAGAAGCTATGATGGCAGAATGTACCAAGGCTTCTTCTGGACATTTTTCTGCTGTGATTGAAAATACCCCCACTCCCATCAGCTGTTTCTGTATCTAGTCCCATAAAGCTCCTAAGTAAACATTAGCACTAGGAACTTCCAAACATTCAACTACCTAGGTTATTATTGAATCTAATGTATACAGCAGTGGCGTGTTCTGCTAACCAGCTACAGTGCCCGGCAAACCCTTCCATCTTTCAAGAAAATCATAGGCTTGATTAAGGATGGCTTCCCTGGCAAAAGACAGATATAGGCTCATTTTGACTTTATTTCTGTATTTATATGATGGCATACAAATTACATAGTACTACGCTGAATCCCTTCCCTGAGGAGTTTACTACCTCTCAGGCTGAAGCAGAAAAGTGCATTCAGCCAAACAAACACTTTCCTGCCTACACTTTACACACACATTTTCTACGGGCAAGACTTACTGTCAATGCAGCAAGGAGTTCTGCACGCAAAAAAATGTGCATTCTAAAATGGGAGTATTACCTAGTGCCCTTGCATGGAAATCCCATGCAAATGAGGACATTACAGAGTACTCCCCCAATGCAGAGGGGTGCACTGGCCCAGCCCAGATGTATTTAGTGCCGGAAACTTAACACCATCTCTAATCCAGGATTTAGGTTTCCAGTGCTAATGTACTGGCACTTAAAACCTGAAAATGGGGGGGGGGTAGAGACATCAGGAACACTTGCCAGTTATGTACTCTTATGCAGCTAAGGGACAGCCACTGACACTTAACCAGATAAGTTTGGACTACGTAGTGGGTAACCATGGCCATGATTACCCACACTGTGATTTCCATTGGCCTGTCAAGAATGCCTCCTCCCTCCTTTACTGAATTAAAATGTATTTGGCCTGTGCCAAATTCACATTTTGCAGTTAACGCATTGTTTCTAACTCCCAATATATTAGCATAGCATTAGCTTATTGCATTGAGAGTTAAAAAAAAAGTTTTAATCTGAGTATTAAAACTGTGTGCTGAAAACCAGTGCACAATTTCTTGTGCTCAGATTATTGCATCGGTCTGACAGTGGACACCAGAGACAACAGAAGATAAAGTAACTTGTCAATGTCACAGTATGTAACTAGCAGAAGCAGTATCTGGTATTCAGCCACTATTCCAATCATTAGGGAACTCCCTCTTAGTTGGCTGATGTGTATGTGTCTCAGTACGTGACTCTTAGAATGTCTAGAAGAGAAAATTTGGTTGAAGTTGATTTCCATTACAGGGTACTTAGAACTTTGAATCATTACTTACAGCTACCAATCATTACCATAGTAAAGTAGTAAATGACAATATACATGAAGCCAAAATCTACCGCATGTTTAGCACCAGAGCCTCCAAATAGCAGACAATATATTATTTCTTAGCAAATGCTCAGCAGCCTCTCAAAATTCAGCTTGTAGGAGGTTTCCTTACAAACAAGATATCCTTGTATGATCCACTACAGATCACCACTGAGGATTCCCAGCAAATCCTTACCACATTTCTGTCATACCAACCCCAAGTTATCATCTCCTACAGAGATCCAGGATGTACCTGCTAGATCAGATATCCTGAAGCTACAGGGTACCAGAACTCTTGGAGTGTGCACAAATTTCCAAGAAGCTTGCTGGAACTTTGTGGATATTAGAGACAGAAAAACATTAGAAAGAAGATATAGAAAGTGGTGCGACGCAGTCTTTAGATCACTTCGGGCTTTCTGACAGGCCCTCCTAATACAGCATAGTACTTGTAAAGCTGATTTCAAATGAAAGAAGAAACCTTAGTAGCTTGGAGGTCCATTTTCAGTCATTGTGCAGCTTGGCTAGTTAGCCAAATAAATACAACTGGCTAACTAGCAGGGTATACTCAGCAGTGTGATTGTGTTCTTGTATATACCCAAGCTACCTTAAAGTTAGCCAGTTATGTCTAACCGGCTAACTTTAGGACAGCCCTACGGTCCAACCAGAGTTAGCTGTGTGGGTTAAGCTGCTAATTGCTAACAACATGTAGCCAACTCTGCTCCGCTTGGAAATGCCTTCCACCCATCCCCAGATGCCACCAACTTATGTGGCTAGAATGTAGCTGCATATGGCTCTCAATATAGCCAGCTTTTCAGCTGTCTAAATTGCATTTGAATATTGACCTTCCAGTGGTTTGAGCAATGGACTATGAATCCTACTGCTGTTCCTTGTGAACCTGGGCAAGTCACTCTACCCTCCGTGGCCCATATACAAACCTAGGGTCCTATTTACTCACCATTTTCACCACAGAGACAAAATGGGAGAAAACCTTTTGTAAATAACCCTCTTAGTTTGTAAACCCTCTGGGGATAAAGAAATTCCTACAATACCTGAATGAAATCTGCTTTGGAATGCCCCCCAAAAAAGAGGAATATAAATAAAATAAATAATCACTAAGGATTTTGACAGAAGCACAAAAAATAGAGCCACAGATCTCCATCTCGCCAGAATCTGTGTCTTGGCAGCTCCGTGGAGAAGAGCGATATTTAGCACCAGCGGAGTCACCCTAGCATAGAGACTCAAAGCATCTAATTTCAAAGCGCGCAGCAGGCACATCCAATGAATAAAAACAAATACTGGAAGGTTCTCTTCTTTCATCCTAAATACCGAGTACCTGAGCCCGGAGAAACTGTGACAAGGGTTTGCAGTGAAGCTCTTGGGAACGTGCCAGGAGCACAGAACCGCGCTAAAAGTCTCCGGCAGACAAGCACGGCCGGGCACATCCAGTCTGCCCATTCCCCCTCTTACTGTCATGGCGCAGAGCAACAGGGACCTCCGGCTCATCAGCCGCTAAGAGTTTCTATGAGCTCCGTGTAGGATGCGGCACGGAGCCGGGCAATCCCGGGACGAAAGTTCCAATCCCACCACTCCGTCCAACCTCCCATCAAAGACTTACTGTCCCCCCACGAAGCTCTTTAGGGAAGGGACCTGGTAAGCACAGAACCGCCTCGCACCGGTACTAAGGCGCGCGAGAGGCCGCGTGCAGAGACCGCAGCTATCGGAGGAAGAGCTCCCCGCAAGGCTCCGTCCCTCTCCGAGCCTCCTTTTACCTCCTGTGCTTCCTGCTCTCCGCCGCCCATAACCTCCACTTCCAGCACCGCCGCCATCTTGGACACCCCAGCGGCGGCCAGCTGTTTCCGGCACGGAGACCAATGAGCGAGGCCTTCCGCAAGGCCGGGAGCCAATCACGGGAGAGCAGGGGGCAGAGGGCGGTAAGGCCGGCGCCCACGCGAGGGAAGCCGGGAAAAAAAGGACGTCAGACGTGTAGGGGAGAAGGGGGGAGGGACGCTGGAAAGCGTGGCGGAAGTAGCCGGGGAGTGCACGAGGTTTACGGGCGGCGCGCGGAGGCTGCTGCTGCAAGAGGTGGCGGAAGTGCACTGCAGGCCCGTCCTCAGCCCTGAGCAATTGTGAAACTCGTTGAACAGACTCAAATCAAACTTCTCTTGTTAAGTCTCTGGTGAGACCTCATAGGGAATACTGTGTATAGTTCTGGGAAACTATAAATCGGTTGGCATATGGAGACAGACTTAAAGATCTAGACATGTATATCCCTTGAATTCAAGGGACAAATCCAGAAACTCTGAGGACGTAGTAGAGATTGCAAAGCTGAATAGTTGGTGTGGATGGACAAACTAGATGGGGGCGTATGGTCTTTTTTGCCATCATGCTTCTATGTTTTAAAGATAAGGAAAAATGAGTTTGGAGTTTATGAAAACTCTATCTCTCCTTGCTGTTATTTGCTTCAGGGCGCCGCAGTGAGGTTTATTATCATACAAGCCCGTTACAGCCTGTGATAATTTATTGAACCATCTGAAGCCCTTTCTTCAGAAGTACAACATCAAAAGCTCCTGTTTATCAGTATTTGTTTTTTAATATATAGTTTATTGAATACATCAGTATTTATGAATAATTCTTACATTGGTCCAATACATCTGCAAAGTATCCAGTCTTTTGGACATATAGAGTCACTAGAATTCTGCACTAGAAAACATGTTGTAGATTCACTTTGATTCATAGGCTATATGAATGGAGATTACTGAACAATAATCTATATGGAAGTTTTCTCAAAATAGTGAAGATAAATATAAAATGTGTACACTCCCTGAAGTTTCACACCATATCTACTGCTAAGGGAGGGAGGGAACTGGCATACAAATGTAACCCCACCCTGAAGTGCAGAGCTGGCACAGGTGAGGCCATAAACTTATTATACTCTTTGGAGAAGGAACCCTGACTAGCTCTTGTACCTCCTCTACTTCCCGAGGTGTGGATTCTCTGGACTGGGGAAAGAAAGGATTCCTGTCAGGTCTTACTGTGATAAGGGTGGTTTTCTTACATTCCCTTGTGGTTTAACCTGGGGAGGATACTGGTCTCTGCTGTGAATGCAGAAATAAATACTCCAGAGCCACTTGGTTAAGTGTCTGAAAGAAAAGGCTTTACTGTTAAGCACTGATGGCGAATGTCAAAACTCAGACTGCAGCACCACATAAATCTCTCTTTGATTCCTTTACAGCTTCTTCTTTCTATCTGTGCAAGACTCACTTATATCAGGGCAAGGGTGGTAACCCACTCTTCTTGAATTAAGGCAAAGTGGAGCTCCCAAATGGGCAGGGTCTTTAGGACCCCTTCCAGGCTGATAAAAATAGCAAAGTTGTGGCACAGAGACTAAATCCTCTCTCTCCCCAGGGTGGTGAACAGTGGATGGGCGTCCCCAGTGATGTTAAGTTCCTTTACTCACGGTTAGCAGATCTTCAGGATCTCCTTGATCTTATACAGTCTCTTTAGTACTTTCTCTGGATCCTTGAAGTATGGGACCCTCTTTGAAACAAGCAATTCCCTTGCCTCTAGTAGGAAGGAAGGGGCAGCCAAAATCTTCCTCCTCAATCTTCTAACAAGTGTTCCCTGTACGTACCAGGATCAGTCCAGGACACCTGGGTTGTGACTCCGCACCAGTAGATGGAGACAGACTAAAACTTGTGGGCGGAGCATATATGCCCCTGTGCCAGTCACAGCCCCCCAGTCTTACTCTGTCTCCAGTAGGTGGTGCAGGTCTGGTCACAGCCCTGTCGGGCCTGATTCTGTGTGGTTAGTCAGGTTCGCTTTTGTGGTTGATTTTATTAGGCCTAACTTGGTTTTTTTCTTCAAATTGGGTTTTATTTAATCTTGTTTAATTCTAGTCCCAGTTGCCCTGCCTCCCTGGGGAGTTGAGAGGTCCTGAGGGGACTACCCTCCCCAGGTTGAGGCCGCTGCTAGGGTTGAGGACCCGGCTGGACTAGTAGCAGCGTCAGGGGTGACACCGGGGAGCCCGGTTCACTCACCCCTGCAGGACATAGGGCTTTTCAGCACCTGGGACAGCGTTTTTTCTTATTTAAAAAAAAAAAAAAAAAAAGTGTTTTTACTTTTGTTTTCAGTCGGCTCTCTGTTCCCTGGCGTTGCGCTCCGTTCCGCTCGAGGGGGGGCGTCTTCGGCAGGGGGGAGGTCGCCGATTTTCGCCGCGTTGAATTTCTGTGTTTATTCGGCGTCCCTCAGTGCTTTTCGGCGCGTCTTTGGTTTCCCGCGGTTTTTTGCAGGGCCGCGCGGCTCGCAGTGCAGGGCCTGCGACTCGGCGCGCGCGCGCGTCTCTCCCGGGACGGGCTTTGCTCGGCCTGCGTCCCGGGAGACGAGGGATCGTCGGCGGCTCCTCGGGGGGCCCGTTCCCGGGTCGCGCGATCGCCGTCGCAAGGGGGGGGTCCCCCTGATAGGCCTCCTGACCCGTTCCTGGTCAGCGCGGGAATGGCGGCCATTTTGTCTACCGGCCGGGTAGCTTCGCGGGAAACGGTGGGGGCCTCGGTTTTACCTCCTACGCTTTCCCCGCAGCGGGGTGCAGCGGTGGAGGTCCCTTCAGAGGGGCCCCAGTCCCGGGGGCATTCGGAAAGCGACGCAACGGATTCGGGCAAGTTTTCTGAAGATTTGGCGCTTTTGCTGCGCCGTTATAAGCGCAGCAAGCGCAGACGGGGGGACGCCTCGCGTTCAAGGGTCCACCGGTCCCCGCCGCAGAAGAAGATGGCAAGGAGGGTGGCGAAGACCACCCAGAGAGCGGCCTGGGGCAAACGGCTTCCCCGAGGGGTGCCGCAGAACTCGGATTCCGAAGATACCTCCGGGGCGGACACAGAGGCCTCCGAGGAGCCCCTGCCTGGGGCCGGGACGGCAGCAGCAGATGGCTCGGCGCAGCCCAGTACAGGTAAAGGAGCGCAGGCCGTCGACGGGGATGACCCCAAGGTGGTGCGTCTGTTCCGCAGAGAGGAACTGTCGCCACTCATTCCGGCCATTCTCCAGGAGCTGGGGATTGAGGCTCCTCCGGTGGTGGTCCGCCAGGAGGCAAATATGGATCCTGTTCTGATTGGGTTCACAGGGCCGGCGGTCGTTTTTCATTTTTTCGTCCACGGATATCCTCTTCAAGGAATGGGATACTCCGGAGTTAGGTCTGAAGGTCAGCAAGGCCATGGACAAACTTTACCCTTTGCCGGAGGACGCGCTAGAGCTCCTCCGACTCCCAAAGGTGGATTCGGCAGTGTCAGCTGTCACGAAGAGGTCTACCATCCCGGTCACGGGAGCGACAGCCCTCCGGGATATTCAAGACCGTACGTTGGAGGTTCAACTCAAAATATTTTTGAGGTTTCTGCCCTAGGGGTGCGTGCCGCCAGTTGCACAAATTTTGCTATGCGTGCTAGTCTGCGCTGGACTCAAGTCCTGCAGGCGAATGCGGGTCTCTCTTCAGAGGAGGCTTCCCAAGCTGACAGATTGGAGGCGGCCATTGCCTATGGCGCGGATGCATTCCATGATCTTTTGCGCACCTCAGCTAGGTCCATGGTGGCAGCGGTGTCGGCACGTCGTCTCCTTTGGCTGCGCAATTGGGCAGCGGATGGCTCTTCCAAGGCTCACCTCGGGGCTTTTGCCTTTTAAGGGGACATTGCTGTTCGGCAAGGAGTTGGACGATTTGATGGTTTACCTGGGGGAGAACCGAGCGTTTAAGCTGCCGGAGGATAGGACCCGGTCGAGATTTTCCTTTTCAGGCAGAGCCCGGTTCAGGGGGCCCAGGAAGTCTAGGCCACAAAGATCCTCTGGACCCTAGGCCGTCTTCCTCTCGGTACACCCGGTGGCAGCAGTCCTTTCGGGGTAAACGTTTTGGCCGGCAAGGAGGGGCCCCGTCGGGTGCGGGGTCCAAGCCTTCGCAATGAAGTTCGGCCGGCCCATCCCTCGTCGCGTCCTCGGCACGCTGTTCCAAACGTGGGGACGCGTCTATCCTTATTCCTCGAGGAATGGGCCAGCGTGACATCGGATCAATGGGTCCTCGACGTGATAAAACATGGCTACGAGTTAGATTTGGCTCGCATCCCAACGGACAAATTCCTGGTCTCACCCTGCAAGGATCCCAAGAAGAAGGCGGCGGTGCTAGATACCATCCAAAGACTAGAAAGACTGGGAGCCATCTCGCCGGTTCCGGCCGCTCAGTACGGCAAGGGCCGGTACTCCATTTACTTCTTAGTCCCCAAGAGAGACGGCACTTTCCGCCCAATTCTGGATCTGAAAGGAGTCAACAGATGCCTTCGAGTCCCTCACTTCAAAATGGAGACCCTTCGGTCAGTGATCGCGTCAGTGCGTCCCGGCGAATTCCTGGCGTCCCTAGATCTCACAGAAGCATACCTTCATGTGGAAATTCAACCAGCGTTTCAGCGGTTTCTGAGGTTTGGCATTCTGGGCAGGCACTTCCAGTTCCGGGCGCTTCCGTTCGGCCTGGCGACAGCGCCTCGGACATTCACGAAAGTGATGGTGGTCGTGGCGGCGCAGTTGCGGCGGGAAGGCCTGCTGGTTCACCCTTACCTCGACGATTGGCTGAGCCGGGCGAAGTCTCAGAGTCTGTGTCGGCAGGCGGTGGCCAGGGTGTTACAGCTCTTGCAGTCCCTGGGCTGGGTGGTCAACTTCAACAAGAGTTATCTCGAACCCTCTCAGTCCTTGGAATATCTTGGAGCCCTGTTCGACACGTAGCGAGGCAGTGTGATTCTCTCGCAGGACCGGATATGCAAACTGCAGTCTCAGGTGCTACGTTTTTTGTCGCTACACCGGCCACGAGTCTGCGATTACCTGACGGTTCTGGGGTCTATGGCATCCAAGCTGGCGTTAGTCCCTTGGGCGTTCGCTCATCTATGGCCGCTGCAGTCCTCATTGCTTTCCCGCTGGAAACCGGTTTCCGAGGATTTCTATCTACCTCTACCTCTCGAGGGGCAGGCGTGATCCAGCCTGAGCTGGAAGTCGGTTCAGGGTCTGTGGTCAGAGTCGCAGACCCGGTGGTCTATCAACCGGCTGGAGACCAGAGCGGTCCGTCTGGCGCTGCAAGCTTTTCTACCCCTCGTGCGCGGACAGGCGGTCCGGGTATGGTCGGACAACGCTACCACCGTGGCTTACATCAATCGCCAGGGAGGGACAAGAAGTCCTCTAGTGGCGGAGGAGGCGCGGCTCTTGATACTCTGGGCAGAACGGCATCTCAGCCATCTCGTGGCTTCCCACGTAGTGGGAATCGACAACGTCCAGGCGGATTTTCTCAGTCGTCACCGCTTGGATCCCGGAGAGTGGGAGTTGGCGGACGAGGCGTTTCTCTTCATTCGCCGGACTTGGGGAATGCCCCACATGGATCTGATGGCCACCTGGCACGACGCGAAGGCTCCGCGATTTTACAGTCGACGTCGCGAAAGGGGAGCAGAAGGAGTCGACGCGTTGGTGCTTCCCTGGCCGGTGGATGTGCTTCTCTATGTGTTCCCACCGTGGCCCATGATCGGAAAGATCCTACGGCGCATAGAATTGCATCCATCCAATGTGATCATGGTGGCGCCGGAGTGGCCACGCCGTCCGTGGTTTGCGGACCTGGTCCAGCTGTCAGTGGCCGCACCCCTTCGTCTACAGGGATTCCCGGGGTTCCTTCGTCAAGGCCCCGTCTGTTTGGAGGATGTGGCTCACTTTTGTCTCGCAGCATGGTTTTTGAGAGGTATCGGTTGAAGAGAAAAGGCTATTCGGATGCGGTCGTTGCTACGTTGCTGAGATCCAGAAAACAGTCTACGTCCCTAGCTTATGTTCGGGTCTGGGTAGTTTTTGAGGAATGGTGCATGGAGTGGGGCCTAGACCCCACTTCCGCTTCTATTCCCGATATTCTGGCTTTTTTTTCCAGGCGGGGCTCGCCGAAGGTTTAGCGTGTAATTCCCTTCGGGTTCAAGTGGCGGCGCTTGGCTGTTTGCGTGGTAAGGTCCGGGGGATCTCTCTGGCTCTCCACCCGGATATCTCCCACTTTCTTAGGGGGGCTAAGCACCTCCGTCCTCCGTTGCGGCCCCCTTGCCCGTCTTGGAACCTCAACTGGGTACTCTCAGCCTTATGCTCAGTGCCGTTTTGAGCCCCTGAAACGTTCTACGCTCAAGGATTTCACCTTGAAGACCGTATTCCTAGTGGCGATTGCATCGGCCCGTCGTGTTTTCAGAATTACAGGCGTTGTCCTGTAGGGAGACCTTCTTGCGCATCTCCGATTCGGTGGTCTCCTTGCGGACGGTTACCTCCTTCCTTCCTAAGGTCGTGTCGTCGTTCCATTTGAATCAGTCAATTGAACTTCCCGCTTTCTCGGTTGCGGAGTCTTCGGACCCGAAAACAAAAGACTTGAGAAAACTAGATGTGCGGAGGTCCCGGCTTCGCTATCTGGAGGTTACTAATCCGTTTCGGGTGACGGATCATCTGTTTGTGTTAACTTCGGGTCCAAAGAAAGGTGCTGCGGCGTCCCGCACGACAATTGCCCGTTGGCTCAAGGAAGCCATTGGTTCTGCGTACATTCTGTGCGGAAAATCGCCGCCGGTGGGTCTTCGGGCTCATTCGACACGCTTTGCAGGGCGGATACCTGGAAGTCGTTGCATACCTTCATTAAACATTGCCGGTTGGATGTTCAGGCTACTGAAGCTGGGGGTTTTTGGAGAGAGGGTACTCCGAGCGGGACTCTCTGCTTCCCACCCTCGGTAAGTTAGCTCTGGTACATCCCAGGTGTCCTGGACTGATCCTGGTACGTACAGGGAAAGGAAAATTAGTTTCTTACCTGATAATTTTCGTTCCTGTAGTACCAAGGATCAGTCCAGGATCCCGCCCGCAGTGTTGCGTTATAGTAACGGAGAGTCCGCTCATTATTGTGTTTTTCAGTACGCTGATCCATTCGCTCTCCCGGTTGGGGAGTCTGGTTCCTGTAGGGGTGTTGGTTTTCTTTTCCCTACCAAGTTGTATGGTTAGCTATGGTTGCCTTTTGGCTTTTGTCTACTTTGACATTACGTATGACTGAGGGGCTGTGACTGGCACAGGGGCATATATGCTCCGCCCACAAGTTTTAGTCTGTCTCCATCTACTGGTGCGGAGTCACAACCCAGGTGTCCTGGACTGATCCTTGGTACTACAGGAACGAAAATTATCAGGTAAGAAACTAATTTTCCTTTCTTTCCCCAAAAAGGAACCAAACTAACAGTGGAGACCCCTCCTCACAGCAGGGCACCACCACTTCAGTAGTGTATATTCCCTGGGCGGCTCACATGCAGGGTTCCCCAATCCCTACATGTAAGACCTGCCCAGGTGTCCAGTAAGGCTCCTAATAAAAATCCCAAAAATCCTTAAGCTCAACCAGACAAGTTGTGTACTGGAAGAAGAAATCCCTCGCAACCCTGGTCAGGACCAACGGCCTGGATTAGCCTGCCTTTACTGACTGGGCCTGTAAAACAGCAAAAGATAACTCCTGACACCTCTGCACTCTGTGCTAACCTAAATGGACTGCCTCTCAAGCTGTGGCAAGGGCTCGGATATATATTGTTTCAAATGGGCTGGCCCTTCCAGACCCCACAGAAGGAGGGGGTGTACTTGAACGGATCCTCCCTTAACTCTAACCTGTTCTCTCTCTCTCTCTGAACAAAGGGCTCAACCAGGTACTACTGATGATGCGACTGGAGGCTCCGTCACCCAAGAAAAATCCCACTGGGCCCCCTTTGAGTTTAAGTTCCAGTGGGCTGCGGATATCTGGGGATAGACTGTGGCTCCTCCTGCTGTGTATTGGCTGACTTGGTTATTAATACACCTATCCTCTTTTTTTTTTTGTACCTCCTTGACCAGGCCAGTTAATCATACAGATGTCTGCTTCACAGCCAAACACTGAATCCTGCTCTCCAGCAGATCCTCTTTCTTGGCTCCAAAAACCCTGTTTTATAGCCACTTTAAAATGGGCAGAGGGGCTGTTTTTGGTTGTCTCTTGCCTCTCTCTCTTTTCCAGGAAGAATGCTAAAACCAGGCTACCTTGAGTTACACAGCACACAATAGGAGGTAATTTTCTTGTCTCCTCAAACTTAGGTAAGAGACTGTATTGTCTTAGCTAAAAAAATAAGACAGACAAAAGGCTAGAAGATTACTGGCATGGTTAAAAGGTGAGGTGAGAGAGGCTATAATAACTAAAAGAGCATCTTTCAAGAAACGGAAAAGGGATCTGAATGAAGAAAACAGCATAAGCACTGGCAAGTTGGATGCAAAGAACAAGGAATGCAAAGAGAGAATTTGAAAAGAAGCTTGCCGTGGAAGCAAAAACTTATCATTTTTTTTCAGATATATTTGAAGAAAAAAGCTTGCAAAGGAGTCAGTTGGACCATTACATGATCAAGGAGTAAAAGGGGCACTTAGGGATGACAAAGCCATAGCAGAGAGACTAAATGAATTCTTTGCTGTGATACCCATGCCAGAAATGATATTCAAAAGTGATGATTTAGAGGAACTGAAACAAATCCCAGTGAACCTGGAAGATATACAAGGACAAATTGACAAATTAAAGAGAAGCAAATCACCTGGACCAGATGGTATACATCCCAGAGTGCTGAAAGAACTGAGAAATGAAATTGTGGACCTGCTATTGGAAATCTGTAAACTATCAGTAACATCATCTGTGGTACCTGAAGACTGCAGGGTTGCCAATGTAACGCCAGTTTTTAAAAAGGGATCAAGGGTGATCCAGGAAATGATAGACCAGTGAGTCTGACATCAGTTTCTACCATTTTTTCTGGCACAATCATAAAGAACAAAATTTCTGAACATATAGATAAGCAGAGTTTCATGGGACAAAGTCAATATGGATTTAGCCAAGGGAAGTCAGGCCTCACTAATGTGCTACATTTTTTTGAAGGTGTAAATAAACACGTGGATAAGGGTGAGCCAGTTGATGTAGTGTGCCTGGATTTCCAGAAATCATTTGACAAGGTCCCTCATGAGAGACTTAGGAAATTTAAAAGTCATGGTATGGGGGCAGTGTCCTATTGTGGATTGCCAACTGGTTAAAGGATAGAAAACAGTATGGTTAAATGGTCAATTTTTCTAATGGAGAAAGATGAATAGTGGAGTGCCCCAGGGATCTGTTCTGGGACCGATGCTTCGGTGTCCATGGTCACCAAGAGAACAACTATCCCGGTTGCAGGAGCGGTGGCTCTTAAGGACCTACAGGCCCGGAAATTTGAGGTCCATCTCAAGAGAATTTTTGAAGTCTCAGCACTTGGGGTCAGGGCAGCTGTGTGTAGCAGTTTAATGCAGCGAGCAAGCCTGAGGTGGGTCCAACAACTCCTCAGTGCAAGGGATCTTTCTCCCCCAGAAGCGGAGCAGGCGGCGCATTTGGAAGCAGCGGCGGCTTATGGTGCTGATTCTTTGTATGATCTTCTTCGGGTGTCCTCTCGAACTATGGTGTCAGCAGTCTCAGCCAGGAGGCTGCTCTGGCTCCGCAACTGGTCAAAATCCCAGTTGGGGACTCTCCCCTTTAAGGGAAAATTCTTATTCGGGGAGGATCTGGAGAAAATGATCAAGTCCCTAGGGGAAAACAAGCTACATAAGCTCCTGGAAGACAGGCTTAAGGCCTCCAGGATTTTCTTCCCTTGCTCCCGCTTTAGGGGTCAGCGACGTTTTTGTCAGAACAGACCGTCTTCAGAGGCACCCTTCGGCACAATCTCAGGCTTGGGCTCAATCCTTTCGTGGACTCACATCCTTCCGCGGTGGGGCCTCTCACGGACCATCAGGTCCCAAGTCCATCCAATGAGATAGCGCCGACCCACTCCTCGGTTCCTGTTATAGGGGGTCAACTCTGTGAAGGACTTCAAAGGGGCGTGGGATAAACACTGTGGATCCATAAAATCAAGAGGCCGTCAATAAAGAGTGGGTGACTCGCCAGAACGACGGCTACTGCCTGGAGATAATACCCTTATTCAATAAACATACACATGGTTACTGTGACTCCAACATCACTCTAAGCTACACTAGCAAGAGGAAATGTGGAAAAAAGGATTCGCACTCACAAAGCGGGGAGTAGCTGGCTTGTTACGGCGGTTACTACCCCAAACCAAATAAGCCTGATACTTCACGTTCAACCCATATCCAGCATAGCTCTCTGCTTCAACGGCAGGGGAGAAGAAAAACTGATACTTCACGCATATCCAGCATAGCCCCCTGCTTCAACGGCAGGGGAGAAGAAAAACAACCAATAAGGGCTGAATAACACAGTCTGGGTAAAACAAATAAGCATGGGTGTAGCTTGCTTATTGCGGCGGTTACTTCCCCTACTACCCCTAACTAATCAAGCTTGATATTTCACTTGGATGCAGCTCCATCACTGCTCTCTACATTCATGGTGGGGGTGGAAGGGAAATAGAACCAAAGAGTTAAGAGAAACAGATAAGTATGGGAGAAGAAATGAGGGAAGCTTGCTGGGCAGACTGGATGGGCCGTTTGGTCTTCTTCTGCCGTCATTTCTATGTTTCTAACTCTCCCTGTTTTACGAGGAATGGGTCAAGATCACTTCAGATCAGTGGGTTCTAAACATCATCGAACACGGTTATGCTTTAGAGTTTGCTCGCCCACTGCGAGACCAATTTTTGGTTTCTCCATGCGGTTCCCCAGCGAAAAAGCAGGTGGTACATCAGACTCTCCACAGGCTAATAGATCTTGGGGCCATTCTCTCTGTCCCTCCACAAGAATGCGGAACAGGTCGTTATTCCATCTACTTCGTGGTTCCCAAAAAGGAAGGGTCGTTCGGTCCAATTCTAGATTGATATATTTATTTATTTGGAGATTTTTATATACCGCGGTACGTAAAGGTCTACATTACCTCGGTTTACAGTAAACAATAACTTAGCACAAGGCTTTACAAGTAACCGGTTATACAGTAAGTGAACAATAAATAGCAACAGGTTTTACATAAAACAGTTAATAGTAATGTAAACAATCAACTTCAACAGTAGGTGACAACTTTATACAGGAAAACTGATTTTCAAGTAGAACTAATTTTCAGGTTAGACATTGATCATCTATAGTATGCTTGTTCAAACAACCATGTTTTGAGGTTTTGTTTGAACGTTTTGTGGCAGGATTCACGAAGTAAGTCCAAAGGCATATTGTTCCATATGTTGATCCCAGCTATAGAGAAGGAACGTTCTCTTGTGGATACGTGCTTGATGTGTTTGAGTGGATGAGCAGCTAATTTGGCTTGGTGGATATTTCTAATTGGTCTATTAGATGTGTGGAAAATAAACTGGTCAGAAAACCATTGCATCTCTTGGTTGTGTATTGATTTATGTATGAGAGAGAGCACTTTAAAAGTGATCCTGAACGTTACAGGGAGCCAATGAAGAAACATAAGAGCAGGGGTGATGTGTTCGTGTCTTCGGGTATTAGTAAGTAAGCGAGCAGCAGCATTTTGCAGCATCTGCAAAGGTTGAATTGTGTTTTTTGGGAGACCCAGCAGTAGTGCGTTACAATAGTCTAGTTTTGGTAAGATTGTGGCTTGCAATACTGTCCGGAAGTCCTGTGCATGTAAAAGAGGTCTAATTCTTTTCAGCGTATGTAACTTAAAGAAGCCATTTTTAATAGTAGATGAGATAAAATTTTTTAAGGAGAAGTGATTGTCAATCATAACCCCCAGGCTGCGGACATGCTGTAAATGGAAGCCGTCTGCTGTAAGGATAGATGATGTGTTAGTAGTGTTGTTCTTGTTCGGCGTGATGATGAGGAGTTCAGTCTTGTTAGTGTTTATTGCAAGACATTTTTCCATGAGTAGCTCTTTTATTTCAGCAAGGGCCGCATCCCAGGTTTTCAAGGCTTTGTCCAGAGAATCATTGATGGGAATGAGGATCTGCACGTCGTCGGCGTATATGAAATGGCGGAGATCCAATTTAACCAGAAGTTTACAGAGCGGAGATAGATAAACATTGAATAGAGTTGATGACAGTGAGGACCCTTGTGGGACACCTTGTGCTAGATTTCTGGGTTTTGAGGTTTGGTGTCCTATCTTGACACTGTATGTCCTGTCTTTCAAAAAAGATTGGATCCAGCATAATGCAGTGCCATTGATGCCAATTTGTGAGAGGAGAGAGAAGAAGATTTGAAGAAGGTCAACAAAGCCCTCAAAGTGCCACATTTTCGGATGGAAACGCTGTGTTCCGTCATTTCAGCTGTGCGCAGTGGAAAGTTTTTGGCTTTTCAGGATCTAACAGAGGCTTATTTTCATATATTTGTTTCGCTATATGGGGTAGATTTTCAAAGGGATACGCGCGTACCCCCCGAAAACCTATCCCAAACCCCCCCTGCGTGCGCTGAGCCTATTTTGCATAGGCTCGGCGGCACGCACAAGCCCCGGGACGCGCGTAAGTCCCGGGGCTTGCATGGAGGGGCGTGGCGCTGCGTTTCGGGGGTGTGTTTTCAGGATGTGCTGGGTCCTCAGTTCTTTGGGTAGGCGGTGTTCCAAATTTTGGGGGAGGCAATGGAAAATGCTCTTTCTCGTGTAGTTGAAAGATGAGCGTCTCTTAAGGTGGGGATGTTTAAGAATCCTGCGTAGTTAGAGCGTAGGTTTCTTTGTGGGTTTTGGGGGGTTATGTTTAAGCCTTTTAGTCATTTATGTATGTAACATAAATACTCTACATATTGAGGTGTGCTTTTTTAATGAGGTCAGTGGTGCTCAGACAATTGGGCTATTTCTGTATTGTAAAGTAAGAAGAGTGGGGGCTGGGAGCCGAGCTTGGTTGATTTGCATGCCCCTCCCCCAAACAAAAAAGGCATTCTGCTGCCCTGGCTCTATAATATAAAATAATAAGGGCCTTTGCGTGAGCAGTGTGGCGCATCTGCCCCTTTGTGCGCCCCGCGAATCGCTCTTGGGAGCTGTGCCAGTCCAGTGATGTGAGGTAGGAGGCCTCAGGCAAACCAGAGGAAGGAGGCATGGCAGTGGCAGAAAGGCTGGTGGTAAACCTCACCAGTGGTAGGAAGACGGGAGTGAGGGGGAGGGGGAAGGAAGTCAGGGGGAGGGGGTGAGCAAGAGGAAGGGAGAGAGGGGCTGAGGATTCGAGGAAAGGAGGAGTGGGAAAGTAATTGGAGGAGAGGTGAGATGGAAAGGGGGGGGGGGGGGGAGGAAATGGAGTGACTGTGAGGGGGGAGACCAAAATGAAGAGGGAACGAGTGCAGCCCCCAGCAGCGAGCTCAGCGGCAGTGTTGGCCAGTGAAGGAAGCAGGGGTGCAGCTCTTGGTGAATTGGTTCTGTTCCCATACACATAGGAGGTACATCCGTAAATTGCAGTGACGAGTGTGTGTTGTATAAATGCAGGTTTGGTTTTTTTTTATTATATTTAAGAGATCGCGTTACTTTTGTTCCCATTCTCTCTGGATCTCTGTAGCTTCATTCCCGTCCCTACCCGGGGACAACAAGAAAAACTACATTTCCCACAATGCCATTCCGCTAAACTCCTGTTTCCCGCCCGCGGACTTTCTTCGATTTAACGTTCCAGAGAGGCGGCGTTTCATGTCCGGGGCGTGGCCGGAAATTCCAGGCTGAGAGCCGCGAGCCCGGAAGAGGCGCCGGCGGGGTGAAAGGTAAGGGGTGTGAGCGCGGGAGAATTGAAAAGCTGAGCCCTGCGGAGGGGGAGGCGGTGGCGCCTGTTTCCTAGGGGCGCGGATCCCCCCGTCTAGTGGCCGCGGCTTCCTGGGAGGGCAGAGGGGAAGGATTAATAAAAAACAGGTGAGGAAACCTGCCGCCTTGAAAGCCTTAAACGTTATATCATCATCATCGTCTTCTATAAATGGGGGTGGCCCGTCATGTAAGGTGGATTGTGTGCAGAACCCGTATATAAAGTCATAACATGTAAACAAATTATAGAGAAGGAAATAGATACTGCAGCATCCATGAACAAGTGCAAGAGATCTCTCGGGCAATAATCAAAGCTACTTTTCTGTCAGTAAAATGGCATCTTACCCGCAGAAATGGGCGCTTTAAACACTGCCCTCGCCGTCAATGTGGATACAATTATGAATGCTCAGACCAGTGATGGGGATCTCCAGTCCTCGAGGGCCACAACCAGGCCAGGTTTTCAGGAGATCCAGAATGAATATGCATGAGACATATTTGCATACAATGGAGGTGGGTGTATGCTAATCTTTCTCATGCATATTCATTGTAGCTCTTCTGAGAACCTGGCCTGGTTGTGGCCCTCGGGGACTGGAGGTCCCCATCACTGGTCTGAACAGTCATAATTGTATCCACATTGACGGTGAGGGCAGTGTTTAAAGAGACTGGCGTTTGCCATCGCAGGGTTAGACGGTGCATGGGTTTTACCTGCATTGCCTCAGGAGTACTTGTGGATGACATTTTCAAACCTATGTGGTTTAATTCCAAAGTACAGTACCTGCAGAAAAAGCAGCTGCAAATCCCTGTGGGCACTTTCTTCCTGGTGCTTAGATTTGTTTTCATTATTGGTGCAAACCTCATGGGTAAAAAGTACTCATGGTCCAGTGTGGGCAATTTGATTATTGCCCCCAAATGTACCCTAACCGCTAAGGTTAGGGTACATTTGGGGGCAGCTAAGGTTCTTAATCTAGTGCTAACAATGTAATATATAAAGATCAGCAAAATTATTCACTCAGCCAACATTAAGATCTAAATGTGTAATGAAAATGACATGGGCTGTGTGTCTTACTTGGGATGAATTTCTAAATACCATTTCTGCTAATTATATTCCTGTTTTTATTATTTATTTTTTTGCTTTGGGCTTGCTTTTCTGTCTGTCATTTAAGAATGATTCAGTATTGATCCTTTGGCCCCACTAACATATCTGATCAGAGTCTCCTCCACAAGGCATATGTATTTATCACTTATCCACCAATCCAAAACAAGATTGCGGCGGAGTACATAAGAACATAAGACTTGTCATACTGGGTCAGACCGAGGGTCCCTAAGCCCAGTATCCTGTTTCCAACAGCGGCCAATCCAGGTCACAAGTACCTGGCAAGTACCCAAACATTAGATCACAAGCTACTGTTGCTTATTAATTATCAACATAGCAGTTTATGGATTTATTCTCTAGAAACTTATCCAAACCTTTTTTTAAACCCAGTTTCCCTGTACGTATTCGGATCAGTCCAGACCCCTGGGGTTGTGCCTCCCTTCCAGCAGATGGAGTCAGAGAAAAAGCTGAAAGGCACCCCCTCTTAGCCCGGTGTGTGCCATCTACGATCCTTCAGTATTTCTCTGACTCCAGCTGATGAAGGTGGCAGAACCTGCGGTCCTGATTCTTTAAAAGAAAAGGGGTCTTGTTACCTTTCTTTGCCTTTGGCTAAATCAATTAGTGGATAAAGATAGAGTATTTATAAAAAAAAAAAAAAAAAAAAAGGCTTTTTGAACTCCCGAGTCTCTGGAGGTATTTTGTAGTGTAGCTGCTTACCTTGTCACAATGATGTGCGGATCGCGGTGCTCAGCCTGCGGGGAGCCGGCAGTGCGGCTCTCCCGCGATGGCCTCTGCTCCTGATGCATTCCCCGGGGTGAAGGCCCTTTGAGGTTGCTTAGCGATGGCAGGGGAGCGTCCCCCGCGCGATCGCGTGGTGCAGGGAGAAGTTTGCTGGCTCGGAGGCCTCGGCCTGCCCCGTTCCTGATTAGCGCGGGAACAGGCGCCATTTTGTGCACACACATGTGTCGCTCCTTGTGAGCTTGGGCAAGTCACTTTACCCTCCATTGCCTCAGGTACAAAAACTTAGATTGTGAGCCCTCTGGGGATAGGGAAATACCTACAGTACCTGAATGTAATCCACTTTGAAGCGCTGAAAAAAGTGCGAAAAGTGGAATCTAAATAAATAAATGAAAAAGCGGAACGGCTTAACACAGCACTGCGTGTACAAGTACCACATAGAAATCTGAGGTCGGCTAATAAAGCCCTCCCGACTGTTCCATCTGTCAAGACAGGGCGACTTACACAAGTCAGGGAGCGAGCGTTGTCTTTAGCGGGACCCAACTTGTGGAATTCAATGCCTCTTGAGAGAAGATTGCAGAAAAATTTTAAACTATTTAAAGGAATTTTAAAAACGTGGCTTTTTAAACAGGCGTTCCCTGTACGTACCAGGATCAGTCCAGGACACCTGGGTTGTGACCCCGCACCAGCAGATGGAGACAGATTAAAACTTGTGGGCGGAGCTACATATGCTCCTGTGCCAGTCACAGCCCCTCAGTCTTACTCTGTCTCCAGTAGGTGGTGCAGGTGTAGTCACAGCCTCTGGGTGCCCTGAGGACTGATATTTAGTTTAGTCAGGGTTATTTTAGTTCTTTTAGTAATTTTAAGCTCAGTTTGTTTCTAAGGTAAATGTTTTTATTCTAATTTTGGTTAGAATTAGTTTAAAAGAAGCTGTCCGTCCTGCCTCCCAGGGGGGTGGGAAGGTTCTGAGAGGACCACCCCCCCCTGGTTGAGGCCGCTGCTGAGGGTCGAGGACCCGAACTGCCAAAGCAGCAGCGTTGGGGTGACACCGGGGAGCCCGGTTCACTCACCCCCAACAGGAGCAGGAGCCCCAGGACCCTGGACAGCGGCAGGTTTGATTTAAAAAAAAAAAAAAAAAAAAAAAGTGTATTTTATTTCCCGTCGATAGCAGGGATGAATTAGCCATGCTGTCCTGGGATCTGTCAATCAGGTCCGGGAGGCGGAGCTTGATAAAGCAGAGGATAGAGTTTTGTACCCTCTGCGGCTGCGCGTGGTTTCCCGCGCAGGCAGAACAGATTCTCCTCAGTCTGTTCTTTCCGCGCGCGAGATAGCACGCGGAGCTGACAGTCTCCTCAATGTCTAAGTCGGGTTTCAAACGCTGCCGCTGTGGAAAGGTGATGTCGGTCACGGATGGCCATGACCGATGTTACCGCTGCCTCGGCGGTAGCCATGATGTACCCAACTGCAGTTTTTGTAAAAAGATGTCCCCGAGAGCCAAACGCCAAAGGGCCTATCGTCTACAAGAACTTTTAAGCACCTCGGACCCATCGGAAATTCACTCTTCGCCGGGCCCGGTGAAGCAATTAAAATGTTCAATGCCCAGAACGGCATCTTCCGACTCCTCACGCCCGAAGGAAAAACAGGTACGAGGGAAACAGGGCTCTGAGTTCCCCGACCGCAGAGGGGCGTCGAAGATCTCCGATAAAGGTTCGCAGCGTGACTTACCCCTTCAAAAGGATCGACCGCCAACAAAGAGACGCAAAATGGCGTCTGAGTCTCCGGAGGGCGCACGGACGCCGACCACGGCGCCGTCCCCTGCGAGATTACAAATGGCGCCGACAGAGAAACAGGTATCGACACATTCAAAAACGATATCTTCTCGTCATAAAGACCGTAAACACAAGACGGCGCCGAAAAATGCTACCTCTACGGCGCAGGAACCACCGCTTTTTGCGCCGGATCCAAGATCCACGAAGCCGGCGCCGCCATCAACGGCACCGGAAAGACTGTCGGCGCCGAGCGGAAAGCCATCGGCGCCGAGTCGGCAGTCAGAGCCATCGGCGCCGAGAGAGTCGCCGGAGCCATCGGCGCCGAGAGAGTCACCGGAGCCATCGGCGCCGAGAGAGTCGCCAGAGCCATCGGCGCCGAGAAAGACGTCTGGAACAACGGCACCAAAGACGGCGCCGAGATCGGCGCAGAGTGCATCGGATAGGATGCGAAAACCACCAAAGGTGACTACCGAGCCGTATTCCCGACCACAATCCACAGGACGACCACACGCAGAATCGTCCTACAAACATAAAATGGCACCAGCTAAGACACTATCGCACCCAGAAGGCTCCTTCATTACGGAGCGTACTGGTAGACGACCAGAGCTCTACTCCTTATCGAGCAGTACAAAGCTCAGCGAAAGATTGCATAAACGTTCACACAAACACTCAGAGCACTCCTCAGATAGAAGGACAACCTCCTCTCATCGAGAACGAGACTCACCGCGCAAATCATCGCCCTCAAAGCGAAAACATGACAGACAGGCAGGTGACTCTCACTACAGAAGAAAAGACAGATCGCAAATCAGTCCTTCACCTTCAAGATCATCAGGGATCTCCTATTCAAAACATTCCAAATCTCCGATTTACCTGACATCCTCACAAGCTTCTTCTTCATCTAGAAGGTCTAGCTCAACTAGAGACCATAACGAACCAGTAGAGAAGCAACAAAGAACAGTTCTGCCACAAGCTACCAAGGATGCTTTCTGGCAACTGTCCAACTCGTTAGAAGGATTCTTTAGTACCTTACAATCATCGTTTGTACTGGATAAGGAACCCACAAAGGAAAACTCTGTACGAGAAACTTCACCACCAAGAGCGGACGCAGGAGACTCACCAACCTCTCCTGGGGAAGTAACTCCGCAGGCCTCTCTAGCAGGCTCCAACTCACCGGAGCACTATCGATTCCATTCCGAATCTCCTGCTTCGTCAACGGGGTACCCCTCCGATGTTCCGGAAGGTCCACAAGAACCATATTCTCCCCCAGAGGACCTCTCATATCCTCGCTTTTTAGAGAAAATGGGAAACATCCTCCAAATACAGATTCAGAAGGAACAGGACCCCAGAGCAGAAACTCTGGGTTTGTTAAAGATATTCGATGTACCAGGAGAACCTACCACACTTCCCCCACATGATCTTCTTCATCGCCTCCTTCTGAAATCTTGGGAGACACCTCAATCAATACAAGCGGTCTCACGAAAATCGGATCTCAAATTTCGAATCAGAAAGGATATTCCTTATACCCCATCACAATTACCACACGAATCGGTAGTTGTAGAATCAGCGTTGCAGAGATTTAGGAAACAAAAAATCCATGCCACATATCCTCCTAACAAGGATCATAAATACTTGGATGAAATAGGTAGAAAAATCTACCAGAACGCGATGCTTACTACACGCATCATGCACCATCAATTTTACATGGTGCAGTATTTGTACGAGTGTGTACAAGCCACAAAAGGATTACTGTCATCGACAAGAGAAGAACTGCCCCAAACATTACACGATATGGAGGAATGTTCACGACACCTACTTCGATCAGTATATGAGGGCATGGAAACTTCCTCGAGAGCATCGGCGACGGCTATAGCGGCGAGGAGGACAGCGTGGCTCCGCTCCAGCTCTATTAGAGACGATGTACATGAAAAGCTAGCCAATCTCCCTTGCACAGGAGATCACCTATTTGGCACAAAATTGCAGGAAACGGTAGGAAAACTTAAAGATGAGGCACTAGCGGTCCAATCGCTGCAGACCCATCAACCTTATCAAGCCCATAAACGCTTTTACCCTTACTCTCGCAGGGCATCATATGGGCGCAGACCTTATCGATCTTATCAAGGATTCCGTCCACAACCTTATCCAACCTACCAAAGACAACAGAATAACCAACAACCATCTCAGCTTCCACGTAGAGGCAAACCGAGAACGCAACGCCAACAAACTCAACAACAAACGACGGCAGCTAAGCCGACTCAGTCTTTTTGATTCTGAAGCCACCACCGCATCCAGCACCACCACCAGGAAGAATCCAGTCATGTCTACACATGTGGGAACACATAACGTCAGACCAATGGGTGATAGACATTATACGTCAGGGATATCAGTTACATTTCCAATCAAGACCGCACCTGCCCCAATTCACCAATCCCAGGCAGGTGAGAAACCAACCGCAACTACAACAGGAGATTATTCACCTTTGCCAATCAAAGGCCATTGCACTCCTCCCCAAAAACCTTCACAATCAAGGTTTCTACTCCCCATACTTCCTGATTCCCAAGAAATCAGGAGGACTACGACCCATACTGGATCTACGGGAACTCAACAAATTCCTAGTGAAGGAAAAATTCAAAATGGTATCCCTGAAGTCAATCCTACCACTCTTACAACCCAACGACTGGATGTGTTCCATCGATCTGAAGGATGCATACACTCACATTCCAATGCACCCCTCTTCCTGGCGTTACCTCTGCTTCCACCACAACCGCAGACATTACCAATACAGAGTACTCCCCTTTGGATTGTCTGCAGCTCCCAGAGTGTTCACCAAGTGCATGGTAGTGGTGGTGGCTCACCTCAGACAACAAGGAATAACAATCTTTCCTTATTTGGACGATTGGCTAGTAGTAGCTCCGACCCGGGAACTACTCATCTCGCATCTGCATCACATCCTACAATGTTTACAACAATTGGGATTGGTAGTCAACTTCCAAAAATCTCAGTTACAACCAACACAACAACTCCAATTCATAGGAGCGTATCTGGACACCAAGCAACACAGGGCGTTCCTACCGTCGGACAGACAAATTCAGTTGCGACATCTTTTACAGACTTTACAGACAAAACATATAACATCGGCTCGTCAGGTGCTAGTGGTCCTCGGCCACATGGCAGCAGCCAATTTCCTAGTCCCAAATACCAGGTTACACATGAGAAGGTTACAATGGGGACTCAAACGACAATGGAAACAGCACTCGCAACCTCTCTCTCAGTCCATACATCTTACCAAGGAAATGAAGAAGGACATCGCGTGGTGGCTCCTCCCATCCACGTTGGCCAAAGGAGCTCTATTTCGCCAACCCATGCACGACACCGTTCTAACAACAGATGCGTCCAGGAAGGGTTGGGGAGCACATCTAGAGGTATACGAAACACAGGGCCTATGGTCTATAACAGAACAATCCCTACAGATCAACTTGCTGGAACTCCGAGCCATTCGCCTGGCTCTGCAGACATTCCAGACATTCTTGCGTGGCCGCAGACTAATGGTATATACGGACAATCAAGTGGCAATGTTCTATATCAACAAACAGGGCGGTTCCGGCTCCTGGACCCTCTGCAAAGAAACATTGCAAATATTTCAACTTGCTCATCGGCAGAGCATACATCTTCAAGCGACTTATCTCCCGGGTATAGCAAATACAAGAGCGGACAGATTGAGTCGCATATTTCATCCCCACGAATGGAAACTCAATACAGAGGTAACACTCCAAATATTCAACAGATGGGGAACTCCATCAATAGACCTTTTTGCTACGGAACACAACACGCAACTTCCAAAGTTTTGTTCCATCCATCCAAGCAAACTCAGAATGGCGCAAGATGCATTTCTGATTCCATGGTCAACAGGCCTACTCTACGCCTTTCCACCAATTCCCCTCATCACCAAGACAATACAAAAATGCATAACGGACAGAGCGCAAATGATACTCATTGCCCCATCATGGCCGCGCCAACCATGGTACACGTACCTCCTGCGCCTCTCAACGGAGGACCCTATCCGGCTCCCGAATCGGTCAGACCTTCTCCTCCAGGATCAGGGGACCCTGCTCCATCCGATGCATTCCTCCCTGCACTTAACAGCCTGGAAACTGACCGGTGGCTACTAACACAGCAACAGGTATCGCACAGTGCACAACTCATACTACTGGAGTCTAGGAAACCCTCCACGAGACTCAATTACAGTTACAAGTGGAAAAGATATTCCTCGTGGTGTGCAGCACACCACATATCTCCAGTGGATTGTTCACCACATCACTTGCTGGATTATCTGCATACCCTCTACGAAACTGGCTTAGCCACAGCATCGATTCGTGTGCATTTAAGCGCTATCGCGGCTTACCATACACCGGTGAATAATAGCACCATAGCAGCTCATCCCCTTCTAACCCGATTCTTCAAGGGACTACTGCATATTAGACCACCGTTCAAGAAACCGGCGGTACCATGGAACATTAACATAGTCTTGGAACAACTGATGCATGCTCCATTTGAACCCATAGAATCATCGCACCTGAAATACCTAACATGGAAAGTGGTATTTCTAGTCGCCGTCACTTCAGCGAGACGTGTTAGCGAACTTCAGGCATTAGTCCATTACGAACCGTATCTACAGTTCTTCCATCAAAAGGTAGTCCTGAGAACACATCCCTCCTTTTTGCCGAAGGTTATTTCACAGTTTCATATTAATCAAACCATTGATCTACCAACTTTCTTTCCTAAACCACATACCAACGAACGTGAAGCGCTATTACACACTTTAGATTGTAAAAGAGCGTTAGCTTACTATAGAAATAGAACGGCGGCTCCATCACGCCCGTCGCAACTCTTTCTCTCCTTCGACCCTAAGGGGACTGGACTTCCGGTCACTAAACGGACCATCTCTAGCTGGATAATACAATGCATCCAGTTCTGCTATAACAAACAGAACGTGCCATTGCTTCACAAACCAAAGACACATCAGGTTCGAGCCCTATCCACCACGTGGGCGCACCTTAGTAATATTCAACCAATAGATATATGCAAGGCAGCAACTTGGACTTCTCTACATACTTTCACAGCACATTATTGCTTAGATCAACAAGCTGCAGCGGATACACAATTAGGTCAAACAATCCTACAATCCGCATCAGCTTACTCCAAGTGATTGCCACGACCTGTATCACGTTTAAAAAAAAAACAAAAAAAAAAAAAACAGCATAGACTAAACGTGACGGGAGCTAGCGACTCCCAGGACAGCATGGCTAATTCATCCCTGCTATCGACGGGAAAAAACAAGTTTGCTTACCGTAAACGTTGTTTCCGTAGATAGCAGGATGAATTAGCCATGCTGACCCACCCACCTCCCTGGCAATCACTACTCGTTATATCTACTACTACTGCTTAATCACAGACTGAGGAGAATCTGTTCTGCCTGCGCGGGAAACCACGCGCAGCCGCAGAGGGTACAAAACTCTATCCTCTGCTTTATCAAGCTCCGCCTCCCGGACCTGATTGACAGATCCCAGGACAGCATGGCTAATTCATCCTGCTATCTACGGAAACAACGTTTACGGTAAGCAAACTTGTTTTTTTTTTCTTTGTTTGTGTCGGCTCTCCGTTTTCTTCTTCGCCGGGGGGGAAATAGGTCCTCGGTTCGGCGAGGGGAGGGGAGTTTTTTCGGCGCTTTAAATTTTATTTTTAATTTTCCTTCGCGTTCCCGCGCGACTGTGAGGATGCCTCGGGGTACAGTTTGCCGCGCTTGCGGCTCGGCGCGCGCGCGGCTCTCCCGTGAGGGGATTTGTTCCGCCTGCATTCCGGGCGGGGAGGGACCTTCTACAAAGAGCAGGGGGGTCCGTTCCCGGTCGGTGCGGTCGCCGTCGCGCACTACCGCCGTTCCTGTCATGCCAGCTGACCCCTTCCCGCTCAGTGCGGGAGCGGCGGCCATCTTGGCTTCTGTTCATGAAGTCAGGCAGGAACCTGCAGGGGATTCTGCCGTGCCTCCCGCGTTGTCGCCTCAACAAAGGTCTTCAGGGGGGGCTTCCACCGGGGGGGCTAAGTCCCCGGATGAGGATGGTGATGATTCGGTCACCTCAGATTCGGAGTCCTCGTTTTCGGCGGATTTTGCCCTCCTGCTGCGCAAAGTTTTAAAATACAAGGGCCGCAGACGCAAGGAGCTGCATAGCCACTCCAAAGGGGACACTCCAAAGAAGAAAAAATCCCGGGATGACCCTGCGACAAGAAAACGGACACCAAGAGGTGTCCCGCAGGATACAGATACCGACTCCACCTCACAAGATGAGGTGGTTCCGCCTGATGAGCCCCTGACGGGGGTCGATGGTACGACGGGGGACAATTCTGCCCAGTCGGGGCCGGGCAAACCTTCTCAAGCCGGTGATGGGGACGACCCGAAGGTGGTACGTCTTTTCCGAAGGGACGAGCTGTCCCCGCTTATACCGGCAATCCTCAGCGAGTTAGGGGTTGAAGCCCCACCGACAGTCTTGCGCCCCGGAGCAACTATGGATCCAGTCCTGCTAGGACTCACTGGTCCAGCGGTAGCCTTCCCATTCCATTTCTCGGCGTCTGACATTTTGTTTCGGGAGTGGGATACTCCTGAACTAGGTCTGAAGGTATCTAAGGCAATGGATAAGCTCTACCCTTTGCCAGAAGACGCACTGGAACTTCTTCGGCTTCCAAAGGTGGATTCAGCGGTGTCGGCAGTAACTAAACGTTCCACGATTCCGGTCACTGGGGCCACAGCCCTTAGAGACATACAGGACAGGAAGCTTGAGGTGCAGCTCAAAAAGATCTTCGAGGTCTCAGCGTTGGGGGTCCGGGCTGCCATTTGTAGCAACTATGCCATGCGGGCTAGTTTGCGCTGGGCCCAAGTTATACAGGCGAATGCAGGTCTTTCTCCTGAAGAGGCCACGCAGGCGGATCGCCTAGAGGCTGCCATTGCTTATAGTGCGGATGCTCTCTATGACCTACTACGTACTTCAGCAAGATCCATGGTCTCTGCAGTCTCGGCGCGTCGTTTACTTTGGCTTCGCAATTGGTCGGCGGATGGATCCTCCAAGGCTCACCTTGGAGCCCTGCCCTTCAAGGGGAAGTTGTTATTCGGCAAAGAGTTGGATGATCTCATGCTTTCTCTTGGAGAGAACAGAGCTTTTAAACTCCCAGAAGACAGGTCCAGAGCCCGATCCTCCTATCCGTCCAGGTCCCGGTTTCGAGGTAACAAGAGATCTCGTCCACAGAGGTCCTCGGCTCCTTCTTATCGCTCGACTTCTTCCCGGGCCTCTTCGTGGCCACAGTCCTTTCGTGGGAAACGTTACGGCAGACAAGGAGGCACCCCGTCCGGCACGGGTCCCAAAGCCTCTCAATGAGATACAGCGGGTCCATTCCTTACGGCAGCCGCTGGCCTCCGTTCCAAACGTAGGGGCGAGGCTGACCTTGTTTTTCGAGGAATGGGCCAAAATAACTTCCGATCAGTGGGTTCTCAACATCATAAGACACGGTTACGCGTTAGATTTTGTACGGACTCCAGCAGACAAGTTCCTGATGTCGCCCTGCAAGTGCCCAAAAAAGACGACGGCAGTGCTAACCACCCTCCGGCGCCTGGAAGATTTAGGAGCAATCGTCCCCGTTCCTCCCAATCAACAAGGCACGGGTCGTTATTCCATATACTTCATCGTGCCAAAGAAGGATGGCACGGCCCGACCGATTTTGGACCTCAAAGGAGTAAACAAGTGTCTGCGTATTCCACACTTCAAGATGGAAACGATTCGGTCAGTGATTGCCTCGGTTCGTCCAGGCGAATTCATGGCCTCCTTAGACCTCACGGAGGCGTACCTCCACGTCGGAATTCATCCGTCTTTCCAGAGATTTCTCAGATTTTGCATCTTGGGCAGACACTACCAATTTCGGGCTCTTCCCTTCGGCCTCGCCACGGCTCCGCGAACATTTACAAAAGTGATGGTAGTGGTGGCGGCTCACCTTCGACGAGAGGGTTTCCTGGTGCACCCCTACTTGGACGATTGGCTGATTCGAGCCAAGTCCGAAACCTGTTGCCGTCAGGCGGTAGCCAGAGTCCTCCAGTTGTTGCAGACCTTAGGTTGGGTTGTCAATCTCAACAAGAGTCAGCTTGTTCCTACCCAGTCCTTGGAATACCTGGGAGCTCTTTTCGACACGAAGCAGGGCAAGGTTTTTCTGTCCACGGATCGTGCACACAAGCTTCAGTGTCAAGTGCGTCGATTATTAAGTCTTCAGCTGCCGCTGGTTCGCGATTATCTGACGGTTCTGGGATCTATGGCGTCCACACTGGCGTTGGTTCCTTGGGCTTTTGCTCATCTGCGACCATTACAATTTGCGTTGCTCTCCCGTTGGAAGCCGGTATCAGAAGAGTTCCACCTACCACTTCCACTCACGACTCAGGCGCGGGAGAGTCTTCACTGGTGGCTCGATCCGGGCCATCTCTCTTGCGGAGTGTCTCTGTTGGTCCCCGACTGGACAGTGGTGACGACGGATGCCAGTCTCTCCGGTTGGGGAGCGGTCTGTCTAGACAAGTCGGTACAGGGCCGATGGTCCTCCGTCCAGTCGCAGTGGTCCATCAACCGTCTGGAAACCAGAGCGGTTCGCCTGGCTCTGCAAGCCTTCCTCCCGTTGGTCCAAGGGAAGGCGGTCCGTGTGTTGTCAGACAATGCAACAACAGTATCATACATCAATCGCCAAGGGGGGACAAGAAGTCCACTTGTGGCGGAAGAGGCGAAGCTCCTGATGAGTTGGGCAGAGCGCCATCTCAACTCCATAGCAGCGTCTCACATAGCCGGGGTCGACAATGTTCAGGCGGACTTTCTCAGTCGACACCACCTCGACCCCGGAGAATGGGAGCTGACGGAAGATGCCTTTCATCTCATTTGCGATCGGTGGGGGCTGCCCCACATGGACCTGATGGCCACGTGGCACAACGCGAAGGCTCCTCGGTTTTACAGTCGACGTCGGGAGCGAGGAGCCGAGGGCGTCGATGCGCTGGTTCTTCCTTGGCCAACCAACGTGTTGTTGTACGTATTCCCTCCGTGGCCAATGATAGGCAAGATCTTAAGGCGCATAGAGTTGCACCCGTCCAACGTGATCATGGTAGCGCCGGAGTGGCCACGGCGCCCTTGGTTTGCGGATCTCGTTCAGCTGTCGGTGGATGCTCCCCTTCGGCTACAGGGGTTTCCGGGGCTCCTTCGTCAGGGCCCCGTTTGTTTGGAGGATGCGGATCACTTCTGTCTCGCGGCATGGCTTTTGAGAGGCAACATCTAAAGAAAAAAGGCTATTCAGATGCGGTGGTAGCCACGTTACTGCGGTCCAGAAAGCAGTCTACGTCCTTGGCTTATGTACGTGTCTGGGTAGTTTTTGAGGAGTGGTGTATCAGCCGAGGGCTAGATCCCATTTCCGCGTCCGTCTCTGATATTCTGGCTTTTCTTCAGGCCGGTCTAGCCAAAGGGCTTTCTTGTAGTACCCTTCGTGTACAGGTGGCGGCGATTGGTTGTTTGCGGGGTAAGGTTCGCGGTTCCTCTCTGGCCCTGCATCCCGATGTCTCTCGTTTTCTTCGGGGGGCTAAACATCTTCATCCACCACTACATCATCCATGTTCCTCCTGGAATCTTAATTGGGTCCTTTCTTCTTTGTCTACGGCTCCGTTCGAACCCTTAAAACGGTCTACTCTTAAGGATCTTACTTTAAAGACCGTTTTCCTGGTTGCGATTACCTCGGCTCGGAGAGTCTCGGAATTACAGGCTTTGTCTTGTCGGGAGCCATTCCTGCGGATTTCAGATACGGGAGTTTCCCTGCGGACGGTTCCGTCTTTTTTGCCAAAAGTGGTGTCACCGTTTCATTTGAACCAGTCTATTGAGCTTCCTGCTTTCGCAGGTGCTGAATATTCCGACCCGCAATGGAAAGAATTGCGGAAGTTGGATGTGCGGAGGGTTCTCCTCCGTTATCTAGAAGTCACTAACCCTTTCCGGGTGTCGGATCATCTCTTTGTTCTATTCTCGGGCCCAAAGAAAGGAGGCCCGGCTTCCAGGACGACAATCGCACGGTGGCTTAAAGAGGCCATCTGCTCAGCGTACGTGTTACGAGGGAAGCCTATCCCGAACGGTCTCAGGGCTCATTCGACAAGAGCTCATGCTGCGTCTTGGGCGGAATCTTCTCAGGTTTCGCCTCAAGAGATTTGTAGAGCAGCTACCTGGAAGTCCTTACATACCTTCATTAGACACTATCGGTTGGATGTTCAGGCTGCGAATTCTGGGGGTTTTGGAGAGAGGGTACTCCGAGCGGGACTCTCTGCTTCCCACCCTCGGTAATTTAGCTCTGGTACATCCCAGGTGTCCTGGACTGATCCTGGTACGTACAGGGAAAGGAAAATTAGTTTCTTACCTGATAATTTTCGTTCCTGTAGTACCAAGGATCAGTCCAGGATCCCGCCCGTACTGTTCTGAAGAAACGGAGAGTCCGCTCATTTCTTTGTTAACTATTCCGGTTATTGCTTCGTTCCCTCGTTTTGGGGTTCTGTTCCGGTTGGGGGTCCTTGAATGGCTCCCTGTTAAGGTTAGTTATTTAGTTTGGTTGTTCTATTTTTTGTCTACTTTGACATTACGTATGACTGAGGGGCTGTGACTGGCACAGGAGCATATGTAGCTCCGCCCACAAGTTTTAATCTGTCTCCATCTGCTGGTGCGGGGTCACAACCCAGGTGTCCTGGACTGATCCTTGGTACTACAGGAACGAAAATTATCAGGTAAGAAACTAATTTTCCTTTTCATAAAGAGAACGGAGAAAGTAAATAAAATCAGGCATCATAAACTCAGCACTCAGTTTTACTATGTGCTTATTTGTTGGTTTTTTTTTTTTATACAAATCTCACTGATAACTTTATATAGAACATGAATTGCAAGAGAGACTTACATGTAAATTAACATTGATGCATATATTAAAAGGACAAGACAAATGAAATTAATCAAATAAGAACATAAGAAAATGCCATACTGGGTCAGACCAAGGGTCCATCAAGCCCAGCATCCTGTTTCCAACAGAGGCCAATCCAGGCCATAAGAACCTGGCAAGTACCCAAACACTAAGTCTATTCCATGTAACCATTGCTAATGGCAGTGGCTATTCTCTAAGTGAACTTAATAGCAGGTAATGGACTTCTCCTCCAAGAACTTATCCAATCCTTTTTTAAACACAGCTATACTAACTGCACTAACCACATCCTCTGGCAACAAATTCCAGAGTTTAATTGTGCGCTGAGTAAAAAATAACTTTCTCCGATTAGTTTTAAATGTGCCCCATGCTAACTTCATGGAGTGCCCCCTAGTCTTTCTACTATCCGAAAGAGTAAATAACCGATTCACATCTACCCGTTCTAGACCTCTAATGATTTTAAACATCTCTATCATATCCCCCCTCAGTCGTCTCTTCTCCAAGCTGAAAAGTCCTAACCTCTTTAGTCTTTCCTCATACACTTTGTAACCGGATCATTTTTTGTACTTCTATAACGTTTTACCTAGTTTAAATATTTAATGTTACTATATGTGCCTTTTTGTAAACCGTTGTGATGGTAAATAACTTAAGGACGGTATAAAAAAGATTTTAAATAAATAAAAGCTGCTCTATCTCCTTTTTAAAGGTTAGCGCCAGCAGCTTGGTTCCACCCTGGTTAAGGTGCAGCCCATCCCTTCGGAAGAGACTCCCCCTTCCCCAAAAGGTTCCCCAGTTCCTAACAAAACTGAATCCCTCTTCCTTGCACCATCGTCTCATCCACGCATTGAGACTCTGGAGCTCTGCCTGTCTCTGGGGACCTGCACATGGAACAGGGAGCATTTCAGAGAATGCTACCCTGGAGGTTCTGGATTTAAGCTTTCTACCTAAGAGCCTAAATTTGGCTTCCAGAACCTCCTTCCCATGATGGAATTTAAAAATGCTTGGGACAGGGACAAAGACAGAGCACTGTGATTAAGGAGGAAAGGCTGAAGAGGTTAGGGCTGTTCAGCTTGGAGAAGAGACGGCTGAGGGGGGGGTATGATAGAGGTCTTTAAGATCATGAGAGGTCTAGAATGGGTTAATGTGAATCGGTTATTTACATTTTTGGATAATAGAAGGACTAGGGGCACTCCATGAAGTTAGCAAGTAGCACATTTAAGACTAATTGGAGAAAATTCTTTTTCACTCAATGCACAGTAAAGGTTTGGAATTTGTTGCCAGAGGATGTGGTTAGTGCAGTTAGTGTAGCTTGGTTTAAATAGGTTTGGATAAGTTCTTGGAGGAGAAGTCCATTAACGGCTATTAATCAAGTTTACTTAGGGAATAGCCACTGCTATTGATTGCATCAGTAGCATGGGACCTTCTTAGTGTTTCTCTTCTTTATCTGCTTCCTCCTCGCTGCTGCGGGCATTTCTGGCCATGTGGTTTAGGTTCAGGATTTTAGATTGTATTGTGTTAGACAGTGGTTATATGAATAATTAAATGAGTGGAATATCTCTGGGGTGCTTTAGTAGTGGCTGGAACTTATCAATAAGAAGAAATGGACTGATTCTGTGATTTCTGTAATCCTAGGACAGACGACGAGGGGATTTTCACCAAACAATTGGACTGTTCGAGTATTTTTCTTTTTGATCCACTGATAGAGAGAAACCCTGGAATGGCTCCAGTTAAAATCAGACACATTGTGTCCTTCAGCTCTCAGGTCAGTGTCCCGAATCCGTTCGCTTTAAGAAACATAGCCACATCACTCTGAACGAACCCTCTGTAGAAGGGAGTGATATGTAAATCTGTTTTCACTGCTGGGATGCTGTGTTTACAATAACCTGCACTGAAGCATGCACACCCAGAACCACATAAAATGACTGCTGAGAAGGACCGGAAGCCCATCTAGTCTGCCCAGTTTGATTAGATCCCGGCGGATATCTGGCTTTTGCCCATGAGCATGAAAGCTTCTTGGTTTATAATACGACAATGGGACTTTAGCTCTTGACCCAGTAGTAAGTTTTTTGGGACCTGCTACTCATGGCTATGGTGTAACAGCAGAAAATATTTCTTCATGTATAAGGTGATGGATGCATAGATGTGTCCCAGTGGTCTGTGACGTATACCAGTAAATAAATCAGGCATTCTGGCCCTTACCTGCTACTACTTTTTATGTTTCTATAAAGTCAGCAGCTTTTATATGTATTTGTTGCATCAACCAACTGGTAACACTTTTTTTTTTTCTGAACCATGAGCAGGTTGAATTATGTGAAGGTGGTGTCATCCAGCAGCACCAAATGGACTCTATTCTCCAAGCTAATAGAACGTTAAGCTCTACTGAGCATGTGTGGGAATTTGTGTGGGCTTTGCTTCGTGAGCCTCCTTTAATCATTTTTTTTGTCCACTCTCTCCTTTCAAATTTTACTTCAACTTTAAAAAAAAACAAACTTCAATTTGATCTTTTTCTTCATTTTTTTCATTTATTAACTGCCTCTGAGGCATCCACAACAGCACTTTTCAGTGTTACAAAAATAAACGCAAAACCTTTTTCCTCAGGGCCCTGCTTTGTCAACATGTCAGTCTAAGAAAAAAAAAAGAGGCTGATGAATAGAGTAAAAAAACTGCATCTGTGGCAATGTAATCTCCCTCACCGATGGCCATGAGTGCTGCTATCTATGTCTCGGGCTGGAGCATGACCAGACAGATTTATGCCTGTGGACAAATGTCCTGGTGTTCCCAACGTCCCAGGACGATTTGCACTGAGGAGCTACCTAAATCTCTTTGGAGTCACAGTAGGTGCTCTTCCAGAGTGCGGTTTCACCTGAATCGCTGGGCAAAGAGTTGAGCAGGAGCTCCTCTAAGACTTCCCCCATGGGTTCAGGCCGAAGCCATGGGTCAAGTAATGTAAGCTGCCCTGCTTTGAAGAAGAAGCGGTGTCATTCACTGGAGCCATCAGGACCTGTGTCGAGGAAGCAGCAGCACTTGGAAGTGCAGTGCATTGTATCGGCACAAGGTGTGTTGATGCGCCCGATAGATAATGCATCAAAGCACTTGGCTACGCTGGCCCAGGATGCTTGATGCACATCCTGCCAGTTTGACGCAGAAAGCATGTGGTCTATACTTCCTTGTTCCCTGTACGTACCTGGATCAGTCCAGACCGTGGGTTATGTCCCCATTCCAGCAGATGGAGTCAGCCAAAGCTTTGAGGGGGCGTCACCATAAGTACTACTACCCCCTCTGCAGGAGTTCAGTATCTTCTGACTCCAGCAGATGCGAGTAGGGGAATCTGGGCTTGCTCCCGATTACCTGTAACCATTGTTCCCTTGATTGGGTTTTTCTTCTCTGTCTATTATATTTAGTTGTTTTGGATCAAGTTTGTTCTTTAAAAAAAAAAAAAAAAAAGTTAATTGGTTTAATTGGAGAGGCGTGGCTTCCTTTTGGTGCTGTCTCTCTGTCTCTCTCTCTCCTTTCCCGGCGACTAGGCTGTTGTTCACCGGGGTAAGTTGTATTGGTTTTTGCTGTATTTTTCTTTTGCAGCTTATTTGGACGCGGCGGCCGGTGGAACCGGCCTCCCAGCGTTTTCTCCCTCTCCCGCGGCCATCTTGCCGGCTCCTCGTGGGCTGCAGCAGGGAGCAGGGAGCTCTTCTTCGGCGGGTTGTGAGGCCAGGAAGGCCCCCCCGCGGCCTCGTGGGCTGCAGCAGGGAGCAGGGAGCTCTTCGGCGGGTTGTGAGGCCAGGAAGGCCCCCCCGCGGCGCCGTTTTTCAGCCGGCGGGCAGTGCAGGCCGATCGGGCCCCCCCGCACCGGCGTTTCTCCTCTCGGCCCCCCCGAGGCTTTTCGCCAGCGCTCCCGATGCCGCGGCCGTTGCGTTGTTCGGCTTGCGGCGAACCGGGATCACGCATTTCGCGCGAAGGGATCTGCGCTCGGTGCCTCCCCGGGGGGGAAGGCACGGCGCGGTCCCGGGACGATTTTTCCTTTTTGGCAGGCTTGCCCGGGCGGTGCGGGCCGGCCTCTCCCCCATTCTTGGCGGGAACGGCGGCCATATTGCATTCCCTGCGCCCTGAGGGGACTCAGGCAGCGCGGGAGGACAGGGATTCCCCCAAGGGTTCCCCCCCGAGCTTGTTGCCGGAACCGGATCTGGTGGACACGGGTTCCACGGGGTCCCCCACCACCGGGGCCCCCTCGGGTAGGCCGGGGCTTTCCCCGGAATTTATACCGCTGATGCACACTGCATATCTACAGGGCCTGGATGCCCCCGCGGGTCCGCCCCCCGCTAAGGTCCCGTGGCCCTCGTCTCCCCCTCAGGCCCCCCCCGTCCCGGCGGGAGTGGGGGCCCCCCAGCCTCCCGCCCGCAGCCGGCTTCCCGTGGGAGTCGGAGGCGGGGGGCCGGGCCCAGCGTCCCCGGGGCCGGACCTGGTGGATTTGGCGCAAGGGGACTCCTCGGCAGAGTGGGACGACCCGCGCACGCTGCGTCTCTTCCAGCGGGAAGAGCTGGAGGAGCTTATCCCGCAAATCATCCAGGAGTTAGACCTCGATCCACCGCCGGATCCACCAGCTCCCGTAGCGCCCGCTGTCGTCACTTCGGCTAAGAAAGGTGACCCGGTGCTGGCAGCCCTTCGTCCGAGGGCTCGGGCGTTCCCCATCCACGAGTCGTTCCTGCAGCTCCTCACTAGGGAATGGGACGCTCCCGAGGCTTCCCTCAAGGTCAGTTGTGCTATGGGAAAACTGTATCCGCTGCCGGAGGATTATCTGGATCTCATCAAGGTACCGAAAGTGGACTCCGCGGTGTCGGCAGTCACGAAGAGGACAACCATACCTGTCACGGGTGGCGCAGCCTTACGGGATGCGGGCGGTGATATGCAGCTCGCTAGCGCAGAGGGCGAGCCTCCTCTGGGTGCAACAGCTTCTCACCTCTCAGGTTCTGCCGGCCGGAGAGGCCGCCCAGGCGGATCGGCTGGAAGCTGCGGTGGCGTATGGGGCTGATGCCTCCTACGACCTGTTTCGGGTCCTGGCTCGATCAATGGTCTCGGTAGCGGCGGATACGTCCTCCAAGTCGAGCCTGGGGTCCCTGCCTTTCAGGGGTAAGTTCCTGTTCGGGGAGGACTTGGACCAGCTCATCAAGTCCCTGGGGGAGAACGCGGTCCATCGTCTGCCGGAGGACAGGTACCGGCCCTCCAGGGCGTTCTCGTCTTCACGAACCAGGGCCAGGGCGCAACGGCGCTACAGGAATTACAGGCCGGCGGCCCCCAGGTCCTCCGCCACCAGGTCACAGCCCTGGTCGCGCTCCTTTCGCGGGCGCAGGCCCGCGCGTCCCGCCTCCGGATCAGGGCAGCCCTCTCCTAAGTCCTCCCAATGATGTTCGGCTCGCCCACTCCATCGTCCCCAGGATTGGAGGGCGGCTGGCGTTCTTCTACGAGGAGTGGGCGCGGATCACTTCGGACCAGTGGGTCCTGGATACCATAGAACACGGCTACGCGTTGGCAATTTGTCCGCGCCCCGCAGGGAAGGTTCATCTTCTCCCCCTGTGGCTCAGCCTCCAAGCGAAGGGCGGTGCAGTCGACACTGGACCGTCTTCGGGAGATAGGAGCCATTGTGCCCGTGCCCTCCGGAGAGGTGGGCTTGGGCCATTATTCCATCTACTTCGTGTTTCCAAAGAAGGACGGCTCCCACAGACCCATCCTGGACTTGACGGAAGTCAACAAATCCCTCCGGGTGGTCCGATTCCGGATGGAAACACTGCGCTCGGTGATTGCGGCAGTGCTTCGGGGGGAGTTCCTGGCCTCCTTGGACCTGACGGAGGCCTACCTTCATATCCCCATCCGTCGGGAGCATCAGCGGCTTCTCCGGTTCAAGATTCTGGACCAACACTTCCAGTTTGTAGCGCTCCCGTTCGGATTGGCGACGGCACCGCGCACCTTCACCAAGATCATGGTGGTCGTGGCGGCCGCCCTTCGGAAGGAGGGTATTCTGGTTCATCCTTACCTGGACGATTGGCTCATTCGAGTGAAATCTTTCACACTTCGTCAGGCGGCGGTATCCAGGGTAATACAGTTCCTGCAGTCCCTGGGATGGGTAGTGAACTTCTCCAAGAGTTCCCTCGTACCCTCACAGCGCTTGGATTTTTTGGGGGCGACTTTCGACACTCGTCTGAGCGCGGTCTTTCTACGACAGGACAAGGCGCTCGCCTTGCGGGAACACATACAGCGGTTCTCTGCGTTACCAGTTCCCACCTCATGGGACTACCTGCAGCTCCTGGGGATTGATGGGCTCCACCATCGACATGGTCCCGTGGACGTTCGCTCACCTCCGGCCCCTCCAAAGGGCGCTTCTATCCCGCTGGAAACCTCTCTCGCAGGACTACCAGGTGCTCCTTCCCCTTCCACAGGTGGCCAGGAACAGCTTCTGCTGGTGGATGGATCCGGAGAATCTGGCTCGCGGCGTGTCCCTCGATCTCCCACATTGGGTGGTGGTCATCACCGATGCCAGTCTCGTAGGCTGGGGGGCGGTCTGCGAACGCAGCTCGGCGCAGGGGACGTGGTCCACGGAGGAGACGAAGTGGTCCATCAATCGTCTGGAGACCAGGGCGGTCAGACTAGCTTTGCGCCACTTCCTACCACTCCTACGGAATCGGGAGGTTCGGGTCCTATCGGACAACGCGACCACGGTGGCCTACATCAACCGGCAGGGCGGCACTCGCAGTCCACAGGTCGCGCTCGAAGCAGCCATGCTGATGCAGTGGGCGGAACGACATCTGGTCCGTCTGGCGGCCTCGCGCATCGCGGGCGTGGACAACGTCCAGGCGGATTTCCTCAGTCGCCAGCGCCTGGACCCCGGGGAATGGTCCCTCTCCGAGGTGATGCAGCTGCTTGTTCGCCGGTGGGGAACTCCCCACATGGATCTAATGGCGTCCGCGCAAAACGCGAAGGCTCCCCGTTTCTTCAGTCGTCGAAGAGAGCGAGGAGCAGAGGGTGTGGATGCCCTGGTGCTCCCGTGGCCGGACCATCTTCTTCTCTATGCGTTCCCGCCATGGCCTCTGGTGGGAAGACTACTCCGCAGAATAGAAGCTCATCGGGGACTCGTGATCTTCGTCGCACCAGAATGGCCACGGAGACCCTGGTTTGCGGACCTTCTCCGACTGGTGATCGACGGCCCCATCCGCCTGGGACATCCCCCTCGCCTCCTGCATCAGGGCCCGGTATTTTTCGACCAGGCAGAACTCTTCTGTCTTGCGGCCTGGCTTTTGAGAGGCAACGTCTCCGCCGCCGAGGTTACCAGGAGGCGGTAGTGTCAACGCTCTTGCGTTCCAAGAAGACTTCGACGTCGGCGACCTACGGTCGGGTCTGGAAGGTTTTCGAACTGTGGTGCACCGACCAGAACACGAGACCCACAAAGGCTTCGGTTCCTCAGATCCTTCAGTTTCTACAAGCGGGGGTAGACAAGGGGCTCGCCTATAATTCACTGCGAGTTCAGGTGGCCGCCCTTGGGTCGCTCCTGCGCGACGGGGGCTCCCTGCTTCAGCACCCGGATATTATGCGTTTCCTCAAGGGTGTCAAGCACTTGCGACCTCCGGTCCGGGAACCTTGTCCCGCTTGGAGTCTTAACCTCGTGCTCCGCTCTATGTCGGAACCTCCGTTTGAACCATTGCGCAATGCGACGATTAAGGACCTCACTCTCAAGACAGTGTTTCTGGTGGCCATTTGCTCCGCTCGACGCATCTCGGAACTGCAGGCCCTGTCGTGTAATAGAACCCTATCTCCGCTTCTCTGACTCCGGAGTTTCGCTCCGCACTATTCCCTCCTTCCTTCCGAAGGTGGTGTCTGCGTTCCATGTGAATCAGACAGTGGAACTGCCGTCTTTCTCGTCGTCTGAACCAAGGGCTCTCCGACTTCTGGATGTCAAGCGCACTCTGCGTATCTATCTGGAGGCTACGAATGAGTTCCGGACTTTCGACCATCTCTTCGTACTTTGGTCCGGTCCTCGGAAGGGTTCCCAGGCCTCAAAGACGACCGTGGCCCGATGGCTGGAAGCCAGCATTGCCGCTTCTTACATTGGGGCGGGGCGGACTCCCCCGCCCGGCATCGTGGCGCATTCTACGCGTTCGCAGGCGGCTTCCTGGGCGGAGACTCGTTCGGTCTCCCCACAGGAAATCTGTCGTGCGGCCGCCTGGAAGTCGTTACATACGTTCTCGAGACACTATCGTCTACACCTCGCCTCTTCTGTCTCTGGGCATTTTGGCGAGCAGGTTCTCCAAGCAGGCCTCGCAGGACCCCACCCGGTTTAGGGAAGCTTGGGTACATCCCACGGTCTGGACTGATCCAGGTACGTACAGGGAAAAGAAAATTATTACTTACCTGCTAATTTTCGTTCCTGTAGTACCATGGATCAGTCCAGACGCCCACCGCTTTTGGGTTGTAATCCTGCTCAGCTGTCTTCTATGGGGCGATAGTGATCATTCCTGTTTTTCACGATTTCTCAGTTCTCACTGTATTTCGCAGTCCCTTTTGGGGTTGGCACGCTGTATTCATGTCCTCCTACCCGTTGGTGGGAGGGTTACAGTTCATTCTTTGGTTGTGCGGCTGTTTGTTGCCATTCACTTTAAACTTGATCCAATACGGGGGTTTGTTTGTTTACTCGGGCTTTGATATACTCGATACTGAACTCCTGCAGAGGGGGTAGTAGTACTTATGGTGACGCCCCCTCAAAGCTTTGGCTGACTCCATCTGCTGGAATGGGGACATAACCCACGGTCTGGACTGATCCATGGTACTACAGGAACGAAAATTAGCAGGTAAATAATAATTTTCTTATACTTCTTGAGGCTTCCATGCACCAACCCCATGATGCAGAGCAGGAGAAGATACAGTGCGATCCCGATGCAGTCTATGCTTTTCTCGACATAACATCTTCGCTCTGCACCGGTTTCCTCGGTGTGACTTGCTAAAGATAAGTTGATGCTTCATTGTTCTAAAGCATCAAGACATTTTACTCCATCTAAGATGTTGCCACATCAGGCTCCAGATCCAGGTCATCAGACTGCTCTTCTGATGCAGCTGTTTGTTGCCCATCCTAGATCTGTAGTGGAAGGAGTCAGATTATTTCTGCCCCTTCCAATGACCAGAGCTCGTACTCCGCCCAGGCTACTTGCAGCAGGTTTGTGATTTGGACACAATGGATCTGGGGTGTTCCATAGCTTCACTTGCCTCCAGCAAACTTCCTATTCAGATGCAGGAAACTCTCCTGGTCTCCGAAGATGGTGTTCTACTGCCACGCCAGGTCAACAGACGCGTCAGCCACTTGACCAGATTGGTAATTTTATTGGCATGACAGTTTTTTACAAAATAATACACAGAATGATTGGAATTCTTTTCTTCCCCTTGTTAATCAAAGTAAAAGTATTGGTTACGGGAACGAGTTATAGCAACGAGTACATGTCTTGGTTTTGCTGCTGATCTGTATTGTCTGGTCGGATTACGTTTCCGAACTGGTGGCAGGATACCGCATATTTTGCAGCTGTCTCCTGGTTCCCCCACGATTGCTGCTGCTATGTGTATTCTTACAGTACTTATCCATGCTGGGAAAAATGAAGGGGTCCTTGCAGACGTTTATAGAGAGAATCTGACATTTTGCTTACTCGTCTACTCAGATCCGGTTTATTTAGCCAGCAGACTAGTGCCCTGTGTCTGCTGAAATCCGTTGTCCATTGTAGCGGCTGACCCTCTGGTTAGTGTCCAGCTGTGCCGGTCCGATCTCTTTTGGGTTGGGAATATGCAACCTTGCATAGCTTAATCTTCCTTTTGTCCTTTAGGACCCCAAGCACCCAGTGGAGAACCTGCTGAGTGACGATGGCGTCCTTCCATGGCTGAGCTGTCCCAGGGATCGGAGCCGGCAGCTGCGCGTGGAGCTGCAGCTGGAACAAGCCAGTCCCATTGGCTACGTTGATGTGGGTATGTTGCAGGTGTTTAACTTGCTCTGGCAGTCTTTTATGGATCCTCCATGTAAGGCTTTGTGGATTTCTGACCCCGGGAAGGGGTTCCGGTGCAATGGCTTAGAATAATATTGGGAATGATGTATTGTGGATGAGGGAGACGATGAGATGGTTTGTTGGATACAGAAAGGAAGAGATGTATTGGAGTAGAGGCTGGGAAGGGAAGGTTTCTTGGAACAGGATGGGATTAATATGTCACGGTGGTGGGAAAAAGGGGGAAATAATAGAATAGATGGACGAGGGAGGGTGTATTTGAGAGAGAACAGATTGCATGGCTGGGCCTAAATTGTAAATCACGGTTTCTGTGATTTCTGTCTGCAAGGCCCCTTTCTCTTGGCACAAGGAGAGACTGTCTTAGAATAATTAGTGTGACCTTTATTATTAGTAACGTGTCCGCTGTAAAGGCAAAGAGAGAGGATAGCAAAGGAAACACATCTGCTCTTCTTTGTGCTCCATATAAAGGAGCAAATCCCACAGTGACATATTCTCTGCTTGTCCTAAAGGGTTTGGTGTTGGGCTTACTTACGGGCCGATACAGTAAAAGTTGCGGGAGAGCAGGCGAATGCCCGCTCTCCTGTATGCGCGATTCTGTATTCAAATGAGGGCCTGCGGCAAAAAGAGGCGCTAGGGATACTAGCGTGTCCCTAGTGCCTCTTTTTGGACAGGAGTGGCGGCTGTCAGTGGGTTTGACAGTCAACACTCAATTTTGCCAGTGTCTGTTCTCAAACCCGCTGACAGCCATGGGTTTGGAAACTGGACGCTGGTAAAATTGAGCGTCCGGTTTTTAAGCCGCAGGCCGATTTCACTTTTTTTTTTTTTTCACTTTTTTTTTAACTTTCAGGACCTCCAACTTAATATCGCCATGATATTAAGTCGGAGGGTGCACAGAAAAGCAGTTTTTACTGCTTTTCTGTGCACTTTCCCGGTGCCCGGAGAAATTAACACCTACCTTTGGGTAGGCGCTAATTTCGGAAAGTAAAATGTGCGGCTTGGCTGCACATTTTCCTTTCTGAATCGCGCGGGAATACCTAATAGGGCCTGCAACATGCATTTGCATGTTGCGGGCGCTATTAGTCTCGTGGGGGTTGGATGCGTGTTTTCGACGCGCTATTACCCCTTACTGAATAAGGGGTAAGGGAAAACGTGCGTCCAATCACGGGTTAACAGTGCGCTCCGCCGGAGCGCACTGTACTGTATTGGCCTGTTAGCTGGATAACTCAGAGTTGCCACAAAGCAGTCCTAAAGTTCTCCAGATAACTTTGATTGATCCCGATATATGGGTTGATGCAGCTGTGCTTCTGCATATCCTGGATGAGTTGATCTGGGTGACTGACCTGGACGGCCTGTGGCTGAATATCATTCTCTGTTTTCATACATGGTAACAAGTTAGCAGATTAGCTATAACCATAATCGGTGACATCACTAATATTGATTGGCAGTGGGTATAATCATCTTAGTTATTCAGTCTATGCGACCAGCAGGCAGGTCTAGAGATATTTTAGCAGGTTTCCAGGCCAGTCAGTTGCTCTATAGGAACATTACATTCTGCTATGCTATCTTCATTATATCAGTTGGGCCACCTTTCTTACTCTTGTTGGTTGAAGGGCTCCCCATGGCTCTGCAGAGTCCTGGGATGTTCCTCTTGGCAAAGTTCTGAGCCTCTGCTAATTCAGTATCCGTTCTGTACTGGGGGTGGCTGAAGAGGTCACAGATTCCAGGTTTTGCTTCACAGTAGCAGAGAGCCCCAGTTTCAGCATTTCTGGTCCCAATCTCTGATTGCATCTCTTTACTAAGGAAAGGTGTATTGAAGGGGGGAGGGAGGATATATCTGAGCTTAGCCCTTTTTTGGGCTGACAGGATAGTTGCAAATGAAGGCTTATGGCTTCCAGCCCTGGCTCTGATTGATGTGGAAGGAAAATAAATAGAGAGAACTTGCAGGCCCAGCACTACTTTGTATTATCCTTCACTTTCCTCCTGAATAAGACTTTTTTTTTTCTTTTTTTTCCAAAACTTCAGGGAGAACCTGTGCCTCAATCTTTTTTTTTTTTTTTCCCCCTCAACTATTTTGGAAGAAACTTGCCTCTCTTTGGGAGAAGGAACTTGCCCGCCTTTTTCTTGCTTCCAAAAGGAAAGTCATACACAGCCAGCATGGATTTACCCAAGGGAAATCTTGCCTCACAAATCTGCTTCATTTTTTTGAAGGGGTTAATAAACATGTTTGTTTTATTTACTTGGAACATTTATATACCGACATTCATGTAAAATACATATCACATCGGTTTACAGCGAAACAGCTTAATTGGGGGAAAAACATTACATAGAACAGGGGTTACATCAAACTGGGGCCCAGGATTTATAAGTATAAACTAATAACAGATAAATATAAATAGCGTGCAGGCGTTAAACGGAATCGAGAAAGGGCCACCTTCTGTGATGAGCTCAGGGATACGTCGGCGGCCGGGGAGGATAAAGAACTAGAACGAAGGGGGGGTGTGGGGGAAGTATATGGTAGATTGGCAAAAGATTACATCAAGAGAAGGGAGATAATAGTAAGTAAACAAGAGGATTGCAACAGACGACAATGTGACTGTTGGTTTTCTCACGAGTTGACAAACTTTCAATGGGGATGGAGGTAGGAATCAAGAGGAGGGGAGGTTTTGGTTGAAGAATACACCGATCGGTGATCACATCAGGTAAATGTGAGCTAATGAGTGGCAGAGCCTGCCCGTTGGGGATAAGCCCTGTCCATAGTCAATGTGAAAGGTGTGAGAGAGAAATCCTTTAGGGCAGGGGTCGGGAACCCATGGCTCGCGAGCCAGATATGGCTCTTTTGAGGGCTGCATCTGGCTCGCAGACAAGTGTCGCCACACTTTCCCGCTGACCCAGCTGCTCCCCGGTCCTCCTCCGCCCGGGCTTAAAATGCTGTCAGCCCGGGCGGAATGCGGCAGGACAGCTGGAGTCAGCGGCACCGGCGTGCTCTCTTCTTCCCGCCCCCCCCCCCCCCCCGCGGCCCAGAAGAGGAAGTGGAGAGTATCGGGTGCGTGCGCGGCAAGAAGAGGCCACGCTAGTGCGCTCGGCATCGGCCCGAAGAAAAGAAGACTGCAGCGCGGCTCGGAGGAAAATGAAGAGCTTCAACCGCGGCCGATGGGACTCCGCCTCCGCGAGGGCTGAAAATGAAGGAGGTTAGCGTTGGGAGGAGGCTGCTGCTGCCGCGAGTTCCCGGGGTGGGGGAGAGAGAGAGTGAATGAGCTTGCTCGCTCATTCACTCTCTCTCTCTCGCGGCAGCAGCAGCCTCCTCCCAACGCTAACCTCCTTCATTTTCAGCCCTCGCGGAGGCGGAGTCCCATTGGCCGCGGTTGAAGCTCTTCATTTTCCTCTGAGCCGCGCTGCAGTCTTCTTTTCTTCGGGCCGATGCCGAGCGCACTAGCGTGGCCTCTTCTTGCCGCGCACGCACCCGATACTCTCCACTTCCTCTTCCGGGCCGCGGGGGGGGGGGGGGGGGGCTGTGTGTGTGTGAGAGAGAGAGATTGCATGTATGTGAATCATTGAGAGCCTGTACATGTGAAAGATCGTATGTCTGTAATTGAGAGCCTGCCTGTGAGAGAGAGAGCATGAATGTAAGTTTACCATTGGGAACCTGTATGTGTAAGTTTGTGATTGAAAACTTCTTTGTGTGAAAGAGTATGTGTGTATGATTGAGATCCTTTGTGTGTGAGAGAAATCATGTGTATGTATGATTAAGAGCCTGTGTGTATAAGTAAGAGAGAGATCATGTGTGTCTGTGTGTGATTGAGAGCTGGTTTAGGTGAGGGAGCATGTGAGTATGTGATTGAGAGCCTGTATGTAAATGAGAGAAAGAGAGGACATGTTTGTAAGCATGTGAATGAGAGTCTGTGTGTGAGACAGCATGTATGTGTGTGATTGAAAGCCTGTGTGTGTGTGTAAGCGTGAAAAGATAGACAGCATGTGTGTAAATGTGTAATTAAGAGCCTATATAAGTGAGAGAGAAAAAACATGTGTATATGTGAGTACTGAGAGCATGTGTGTATAGGTGTGTCATTGAGAGCCAGTGTGAGAGAGAGCGCTGGTATGTGACTGAGAGAGGAGAAAGTTCCAAGCAAACCACCCCCTCCTGCTAATTCAGAACAATCTCAGGACACCTGGATATCAAACGTTCCCAGGTATGCAGAGCAAAAAAATTTTTGTATCCTTATTATTTTTCATTACTGGGTCTTTGTGTCTGCTATTTTGAAATATTTTGTTGGTATCTGGAAATGTTTTATGAGTTTTTAATTATTGGATATTCCACTCATCAGCTGTTTCGAAATATGTTCTTTTTGTTAGTACAGTTTTACTGCTGATGATTTTATATTTCTTGATTTGTTTTATAAGGATGGGTGATGTTTCTTTTTTCCTTTGTTACACTGCATACAGAGACTCTGGCTTGTTGCAGTTTCCAATTCAGTTTTTTCTGCATGCTTTTTGTTATGCGTTTTGGTCTCTTTATTCTGTGTTAGGTGAGGGACAGCACGTGATTCAGGTGAGGTTTTCTGCTGGCGTGTAGTTTCTGTGTAGGACTCTATAGCAGCCTGACTTGGTCCGTTTTCCTAATAGGAGATGTATTGGTGTCTTAAGGCCTGGTGTAATATTTTCAGAGACTTACTGTACTTTAAAAGTGTGATCTTACATAAAATGCACACATTTACTTGTATTTAGTTTTAAACATATTGTATGGCTCTCATGGAATTACATTTTAAAATATGTGGCGTTTATGGCTCTCTCAGCCAAAAAGGTTCCTGACCCCTGCTTTAGGGAAAAGCTTGTCTGAATAGCCACGTTTTAAGCTTTTTTTTGAAGGTCAGCAGGCAGGGTTCCTGACGGATATCAGGGGGGAGGGCATTCCATTGGGGGGGACCAGCTGTTGATAGGGCGCATTTCCTTAGAGAGGTCTTGGCTGGGGGGGCATACAGCGTGCCTTTGTAAGCTGTTCTTATAGGTCTAGCAGATGTGTGGAGTCGAAGTGGGATGTTTAGATCAAGAGGGGTTAGATTGTGCATGGATTTGTGAATCATCGTGAGGACTTTGTGGAGTATTCTGAATTTAATGGGGAGCCAATGAAGATTCCGAAGGATGGGTGTGATATGCTCTTCTTGGTCAGAATCCTGGCAGCGGAGTTTTGTACCATCTGAAGGGGTCTGGTGGTGATGGCTGGGAGTCCGAGAAGGAGAGAGTTGCAGGAGTCTATTTTTGAAAAGATGATCGATTGAAGCACCGTGTGATAGTCCTGAAGGTGGAGGAGGGGTCTCAACTTGTGGATAAAAGTGAACTGGTAGATGTAGGATATTTGGATTTTCAGAAGGCATTTGACAAAGTCCCTCATGAGAGGCTTCTAGGAAAAGTAAAAAGTCATGGGATAGGAGGCGATGTCCTTTCGTGGATTACAAACTGGTTAAAAGACAGGAAACAGAGAGTAGGATTAAATGGTCAATTTTCTCAGTGGAAGGGAGTGGACAGTGGAGTGCCTCAGGGATCTGTACTTGGACCGATGCTTTTCAATATATTTATAAATGATCTGGAAAGGAATGTGATGAGTGAGGTCATCAAATTTGCAGATGACACAAAATTATGCAGAGCAGTTAAATCACAAGCGGATTGTGATAAATTGCTGGAGGACCTGGACTGGGTGATGGTGACCATGGATGCCAGCCTTAGAGTTTGGGGAGACTGTTTTCCAAGAGCAGATGTCCCACGGTGGTCCTTAGTAGAGAGATCCTGGTCTATAAATAATCTGGAAACGAGAGCGGTTCGTAAAGCTTTGAAAATTTTCCTCAGGTGCGGGACTAAATGTTGAGAGTTTTTTCGGATAATGCAATGACTGTGGTGTATGTCAATCGACAAAGAGGGATAGAGAGTTGGAGTGGCTCTGGAGGCCCAGGAATTGTGTGTCTGGGCGGAGCAATTCCTGCGGGGGATTGCGGCATCTCATGTGGTAGGAGTGGACAACGTTCAAGCGGATTTTCTCAGCAGGCAGCAGCTGTATCCGGGAGAATGGGAGTTGTCTGAGGCTTTCAACGTCATTCAGACCAGATGGGGCACTCCTCAGTTGGATGTCGCGCAACAATGCCAAAGTGAGCAGATTTTGCAATCGCAGAAGAGAGTTGGAAGTGGAAGGAACAGATGCTCTGATTCTTCCATGGCCAACAGGGATTCTGCTGTATGTGTTTCTTCTGTGGCCACTAATAAGCCAAAGCTTGTGGTGCATTGACTCCACTGAGGCCTCTCTGGTGCTACTAAACACCACCCAGGCAGGGTGGTGTTGGTGGCGCCAGAGGGGCCTCGGTATCCCTGGTTTGCGGATCTGGTTCATCCTGCCGTGGACGGGTCCTTCAGGTTGGCTCACCTGCAGGGCTTTCTCAGACAGGGACCTATCTTCTGGGATCGGGTGGATTGCTTTTGTTTTGCGGCTTGGCTTTTGAGCAGAGACGTTTGAGATCCAGAGGATATTCGGAGGCGGTGATCACTACGTTGCTTTAGGCTCGGAGACCCTCCACAGGTGTGTGAAAAGGCATTTAGATGCGTTGTGGGTGGATGTTTTGCATATCCTGTCTTTTTTGCAACAGGGATTGTCGAAGGGACTCGCCTTTAATTCTCTTTGCGTGCAGGTGGCGGCCCTAGGATGCTTTCAAGGGAAGTTTCAAGGAACGCCATTGGCGGCTCTCCGGATATTGTGTGTTTTCTCAAGTGAGTTAAGCACCTACGACCTCTGGTTCAGAGGATTTGTCCTTCGTGGAATTTCAACTTGGTGTAGTGAGGCCTTTGTGGGGCCCCCATTTGAACTGTTGTGGAAGGTGTCGTTGAAGGACCTTACTTTAAAGATAATGTTCCTAGTAGCTATTTTCTTGGCTAGTTGAAGGCTTTGTCCTGTAAAGAACCATTTCTGCGAATTTCGGATGATGGGGACACTTTTGCGGATTGGTCACTCGTTCCTATTGAAGGTGGTTTCGACTTCACCTTAACCAGCGGAACTTCCCGCGTTCCTGAATTTGGAGCAGGAAGGCCGGCTAGCAAAGGATCTTCGCTGTCAAGATGTTCGGTGGACGCTCTTGCGTTATCTTAAGGTGACAAATTCCTTTCGGTGGTCGGATCATTAAAGGCGACTATATTTTCAAGCTATTTGTGTAAGGGTTCTGATGGGGTTGCGGGCGCACTCAACCAGAGCACAGGCAACCTCTTGGGCGGACTGTCAGTTGGTGTCGCCATAGGAGATTTTGTAGGGCGGCTGAGGCTCAGGGGTTTGGAGCGAGTGTTCTCCGCGCGGGACTCTCTGCTTCCCACCCTCGGTAATTAGCTCTGGTACATCCCAGGTGTCTGGACTGATCCAGGTACGTACAGGGAAAGGAAAATTAGTTATTACCTGATAATTTTCGTTCCTGTAGTACCACGGATCAGTCCAGGCTCCCACCCGTATGTTCTTTTTTTTGTGCTGAAGTGAGGGAGAGTCCGCTCGGTTGGATCAAGTCCTCTTTATTCAAGTTGGAATTACTACGTTATTCAAGTTCGAAATAAGGCCGTTCACTTCTGGTTCTGGCAGCTTGGTTCCAGCCAGGGGTGTTTTTGTGAATTGGCCTATGTTAAGATGTTTTAGTTAGTTAGTCGGGCACTTTAGTTGCTTGGACATTACGTTCGACTGAGGGGCTGTGGGTGGCACCTTACTATATGTAGGGAGCCCGACAGGTTTTACTCTGTCTCCATCTGCTGGTGCGGAGTCACAACCCAGGTATCTGGACTGATCCGTGGTACTACAGGAACAAAAATTACCAGGTAAGAACTAATTTTCCTTTTATCTTAACTTGATCAATTACAGTTACATCTCTGCACTTTATTCAGATACCGTAGGTTTTAGGTCCTGATTAGATCAAGCTGGCCTGTTGATTAGGTTCTGTTTGCAATTACAAGCACAACACATTTTATTACTAATAGAAAAAGGTCACATAGCATCATCATGTGGTGATACTTTATGGGTCCTTCCCTCAGATGAGTGCCGAGCTTTGCTCTGTCTCCATCTGCTGGTAGAGGTGCATAACCCACTGGTTTTGGATTTACCTGTCCTTATTAAAGAAAAGGAAATTATCATGTAAATAATAATTTCTCCTTCCTTTTCCACCAGCCAGACCAGTCCAGATGCATGGAATATGCCTCCCAACCAACAGATGGAGACTGACTCTAGGAGGTTTACCGACATCACCCCTTGTAGGCTGCTGTGCTGTAGCCTGCCAGTATTGTCTGTCTCCAGTAGATGGCAAGCAAACATCCCATACTGTTCTGAGGCCTGGTGAAGCAGAGAGAAATTTTATTCCTGGGGGAATTCTGTGCACAAAAACTGAAAATTCTGCAAACTTTATATTGGTCAAAATAACACAACTTACATGACAGTCTTTAGGTATTTACATTTTAAATTATTACAGAAAAAAATTATTACTTAAAGTTGCATAATTTAAAATATTTTGAGTAGAATTTCCCTAGAAATTCACAAGTGTGTCCCTTCCACATACACACACCCTCATACAGGCTCCCTCACTCTCTGGCACACACACACATCCCCTCATACAGGGCCCTCTCTTGCATACACACCCACACAAGCTCCCTTTCTCTCTCACACATACATCCTCACACAGGCTACCTATGTCTCTTTCGCACGCAGCCCTTCGTCTCACACATTCACACGAGCCTTTCAACAGGCTAGCACCCAATCCCTTTTCCATACACACGAGCTCTCTCTCACTCACACTCCTTCACAATCTCCTCATATAGGCTCCCTCTCTCTGAAACCCACACTCAAGCATCCCCCCACCCACCCTCTCTTACCTCCCATGCTCTCTCTCACCCTCCCCTCTCTGACACACATTCTCTCTCACCGGCATGCTGCGGGACGCGCTCCGTTCGCGGCGAAGATGAAGGCCCGGTCGCGCCGTTCGCGGCTCACGGGGGCCTTCCCTTTTCACTGCGAATGGCGCGCCGGGCCTTCATCTTCGCTGCGAACGGAGCACCTCCCGTGTGTCGCTGGATGCCCTCCGTTTGCGGCATGCTGGGGTCTCCTCTGCTCTTTTCTGTGCATAATTTGGCAATTTTGCGCAGGGGGGGTAATTCTGTGCAAATTCTGCTCTCCGTGGTAGCGCAGAATTCCCCCAGGAGTAACATTTGGATGGCAGCTCCTGAGCTGAAAGTCTCGTACGCCCTCCCTTGGTTGAGCACAGCCAGTGGAGCAGGGCAACCCCAGTTGCTGGACCAGGGCTTTTCCCCTCTCTTCCTTCCCTCACCTTGCTTTTTCTCTCCTCTTCTGCAGTCTCTTCTTCCCTTAAAAAAAAAAAAAGACTTAAAGCTCTCCTCTGTATTTGTTTTCTCTTCTCTTGAGTCCTGTGGCTGAGCCTGGTTCCCACTAGTTAAAGTTGTAATAAAAAATAAAAGTGGAGGGAAGCGCTGGAGCATGGGAAGTGCTCAGTAGATGGGAGTGTACATGGACTGCACGGGGAGGGGGAAGCTTTGGTAAACCTTGTGGGGAGGGAAGGGAGATTTGTATTTCAGTTTCTACACCGGTATTGTAAGGGCCATATCACTGGGGCTCCTGCTGACATCCACAAGGAAGAAGTCGCTCCGAGCAGGGGCCTCCTGCACTGGTTCTGGTGGTTTTGGACGTGCGGTGGTGCGGTCCGGGGCTCCGAGCAGGGGCCTCCTGCGCTGGTTCTGGTGGTTTTGGACGTGCGGAGGTGCGGTCCGGGGCTCCGAGCAGGGGCCTCCTGCACTGGTTCTGGTGGTTTTGGATGTGAGGAGGTGCGGTCCGGGGCTCCGAGCAGGGGCCTCCTGCACTGGTTCTGGTGGTTTTGGACGTGCGGAGGTGCGGTCCGGGGCTCCGAGGAGGGGCCTCCTGCACTGGTTCTGGTGGTTTTGGACGTGCGGAGGTGCGGTCCGGGGCTCCGAGCAGGGGCCTCCTGCGCTGGTTCTGGTGGTTTTGGACGTGCGGAGGTGCGGTCCGGGGCTCCGAGGAGGGGCCTCCTGCACTGGTTCTGGTGGTTTTGGACGTGCGGAGGTGCGGTCCGGGGCTCCGAGCAGGGGCCTCCTGCACTGGTTCTGGTGGTTTTGGACGTGCGGAGGTGCGGTCCGGGGCTCCGAGCAGGGGCCTCCTGCGCTGGTTCTGGTGGTTTTGGACGTGCGGAGGTGCGGTCCGGGGCTCCGAGCAGGGGCCTCCTGCGCTGGTTCTGGTGGTTTTGGACGTGCGGAGGTGCGGTCCGGGGCTCCGAGCAGGGGCCTCCTGCGCTGGTTCTGGTGGTTTTGGACGTGCGGTCCGGGGCTCCGAGGAGGGGCCTCCTGCACTGGTTCTGGTGGTTTTGGACGTGCGGTGGTGCGGTCCGGGGCTCCGAGCAGGGGCCTCCTGCACTGGTTCTGGTGGTTTTGGACGTGCGGAGGTGCGGTCCGGGGCTCCGAGCAGGGGCCTCCTGCGCTGGTTCTGGTGGTTTTGGACGTGCGGAGGTGCGGTCCGCGGCTCCGAGCAGGGGCCTCCTGCACTGGTTCTGGTGGTTCTGGTGGTTTTGGACGTGCGGTCCGGGGCTCCGAGCAGGGGCCTCCTGCACTGGTTCTGGTGGTTTTGGACGTGCGGTGGTGCGGTCCGCGGCTCCGAGCAGGGGCCACTTGCACTGGTTCTGGTGGTTTTGGACGTGCGGAGGTGCGGTCCGGGGCTCCGAGGAGGGGCCTCCTGCACTGGTTCTGGTGGTTTTGGACGTGCGGTGGTGCGGTCCGCGGCTCCGAGCAGGGGCCACTTGCACTGGTTCTGGTGGTTTTGGACGTGCGGAGGTGCGGTCCGGGGCTCCGAGCAGGGGCCACTTGCACTGGTTCTGGTGGTTTTGGACGTGCGGAGGTGCGGTCCGGGGCTCCGAGGAGGGGCCTCCTGCACTGGTTCTGGTGGTTTTGGACGTGCGGTGGTGCGGTCCGGGGCTCCGAGCAGGGGCCTCCTGCACTGGTTCTGGTGGTTTTGGACGTGCGGAGGTGCGGTCCGGGGCTCCGAGCAGGGGCCTCCTGCGCTGGTTCTGGTGGTTTTGGACGTGCGGAGGTGCGGTCCGGGGCTCCGAGGAGGGGCCTCCTGCGCTGGTTCTGGTGGTTTTGGACGTGCGGTGGTGCGGTCCGGGGCTCCGAGCAGGGGCCTCCTGCGCTGGTTCTGGTGGTTTTGGACGTGCGGTGGTGCGGTCCGGGGCTCCGAGGAGGGGCCTCCTGCGCTGGTTCTGGTGGTTTTGGACGTGCGGAGGTGCGGTCCGGGGCTCCGAGCAGGGGCCTCCTGCGCTGGTTCTGGTGGTTTTGGACGTGCGGAGGTGCGGTCCGGGGCTCCGAGCAGGGGCCTCCTGCGCTGGTTCTGGTGGTTTTGGACGTGCGGAGGTGCGGTCCGGGGCTCCGAGCAGGGGCCTCCTGCGCTGGTTCTGGTGGTTTTGGACGTGCGGAGGTGCGGTCCGGGGCTCCGAGCAGGGGCCTCCTGCGCTGGTTCTGGTGGTTTTGGACGTGCGGAGGTGCGGTCCGGGGCTGCGAGCAGGGGCCTCCTGCGCTGGTTCTGGTGGTTTTGGACGTGCGGAGGTGCGGTCCGGGGCTGCGAGCAGGGGCCTCCTGCGCTGGTTCTGGTGGTTTTGGACGTGCGGAGGTGCGGTCCGGGGCTCCGAGGAGGGGCCTCCTGCGCTGGTTCTGGTGGTTTTGGACGTGCGGTGGTGCGGTCCGGGGCTCCGAGGAGGGGCCTCCTGCACTGGTTCTGGTGGTTTTGGACGTGCGGAGGTGCGGTCCGGGGCTCCGAGCAGGGGCCTCCTGCGCTGGTTCTGGTGGTTTTGGACGTGCGGAGGTGCGGTCCGGGGCTCCGAGCAGGGGCCTCCTGCGCTGGTTCTGGTGGTTTTGGACGTGCGGAGGTGCGGTCCGGGGCTCCGAGCAGGGGCCTCCTGCGCTGGTTCTGGTGGTTTTGGACGTGCGGAGGTGCGGTCCGGGGCTCCGAGCAGGGGCCTCCTGCGCTGGTTCTGGTGGTTTTGGACGTGCGGAGGTGCGGTCCGGGGCTCCGAGCAGGGGCCTCCTGCGCTGGTTCTGGTGGTTTTGGACGTGCGGTGGTGCGGTCCGGGGCTCCGAGCAGGGGCCTCCTGCACTGGTTCTGGTGGTTTTGGACGTGAGGAGGTGCGGTCCGGGGCTCCGAGCAGGGGACTCCTGCACTGGTTCTGGTGGTTTTGGACGTGAGGAGGTGCGGTCCGGGGCTCCGAGCAGGGGCCTCCTGCACTGGTTCTGGTGGTTTTGGACGTGCGGTGGTGCGGTCCGGGGCTCCGAGCAGGGGTCTCCTGCGCTGGTTCTGGTGGTTTTGGACGTGCGGAGGTGCGGTCCGGGGCTCCGAACAGGGGCCTCCTGCACTGGTTGTGGTGGTTTTGGACGTGCGGTGGTGCGGTCCGGGGCTCCGAGCAGGGGCCTCCTGCGCTGGTTCTGGTGGTTTTGGACGTGCGGAGGTGCGGTCCGGGGCTCCGAGCAGGGGCCTCCTGCACTGGTTCTGGTGGTTTTGGACGTGCGGTGGTGCGGTCCGGGGCTCCGAGGAGGGGCCTCCTGCGCTGGTTCTGGTGGTTTTGGACGTGCGGAGGTGCGGTCCGGGGCTCCGAGGAGGGGCCTCCTGCACTGGTTCTGGTGGTTTTGGACGTGCGGTCCGGGGCTCCGAGCAGGGGCCTCCTGCACTGGTTCTGGTGGTTTTGGACGTGCGGTCCGGGGCTCCGAGCAGGGGCCTCCTGCACTGGTTCTGGTGGTTTTGGACGTGCGGAGGTGCGGTCCGGGGCTCCGAGCAGGGGCCTCCTGCGCTGGTTCTGGTGGTTTTGGACGTGCGGAGGTGCGGTCCGGGGCTCCGAGCAGGGGCCTCCTGCGCTGGTTCTGGTGGTTTTGGACGTGCGGTGGTGCGGTCCGGGGCTCCGAGCAGGGGCCTCCTGCACTGGTTCTGGTGGTTTTGGACGTGCGGTGGTGCGGTCCGGGGCTCCGAGCAGGGGCCTCCTGCGCTGGTTCTGGTGGTTTTGGACGTGCGGTGGTGCGGTCCGGGGCTCCGAGCAGGGGCCTCCTGCACTGGTTCTGGTGGTTTTGGACGTGCGGAGGTGCGGTCCGGGGCTCCGAGCAGGGGCCTCCTGCACTGGTTCTGGTGGTTTTGGACGTGCGGTCCGGGGCTCCGAGCAGGGGCCTCCTGCACTGGTTCTGGTGGTTTTGGACGTGCGGAGGTGCGGTCCGGGGCTCCGAGCAGGGGCCTCCTGCGCTGGTTCTGGTGGTTTTGGACGTGCGGAGGTGCGGTCCGGGGCTCCGAGCAGGGGCCTCCTGCGCTGGTTCTGGTGGTTTTGGACGTGCGGAGGTGCGGTCCGGGGCTCCGAGGAGGGGCCTCCTGCGCTGGTTCTGGTGGTTTTGGACGTGCGGAGGTGCGGTCCGGGGCTCCGAGGAGGGGCCTCCTGCACTGGTTCTGGTGGTTTTGGACGTGCGGAGGTGCGGTCCGGGGCTCCGAGCAGGGGCCTCCTGCACTGGTTCTGGTGGTTTTGGACGTGCGGAGGTGCGGTCCGGGGCTCCGAGCAGGGGCCTCCTGCGCTGGTTCTGGTGGTTTTGGACATGCGGAGGTGCGGTCCGGGGCTCCGAGCAGGGGCCTCCTGCGCTGGTTCTGGTGGTTTTGGACGTGCGGAGGTGCGGTCCGGGGCTCCGAGCAGGGGCCTCCTGCGCTGGTTCTGGTGGTTTTGGACGTGCGGTCCGGGGCTCCGAGGAGGGGGCCTCCTGCACTGGTTCTGGTGGTTTTGGACGTGCGGTGGTGCGGTCCGGGGCTCCGAGCAGGGGCCTCCTGCACTGGTTCTGGTGGTTTTGGACGTGCGGGGGTGCGGTCCGGGGCTCCGAGCAGGGGCCTCCTGCGCTGGTTCTGGTGGTTTTGGACGTGCGGAGGTGCGGTCCGGGGCTCCGAGGAGGGGCCTCCTGCACTGGTTCTGGTGGTTTTGGACGTGCGGTGGGTGCGGTCCGCGGCTCCGAGCAGGGGCCACTTGCACTGGTTCTGGTGGTTTTGGACGTGCGGAGGTGCGGTCCGGGGCTCCGAGGAGGGGCCTCCTGCACTGGTTCTGGTGGTTTTGGACGTGCGGTGGTGCGGTCCGCGGCTCCGAGCAGGGGCCACTTGCACTGGTTCTGGTGGTTTTGGATGTGCGGAAGTGCGGTCCGGGGCTCCGAGCAGGGGCCACTTGCACTGGTTCTGGTGGTTTTGGACGTGCGGAGGTGCGGTCCGGGGCTCCGAGGAGGGGCCTCCTGCACTGGTTCTGGTGGTTTTGGACGTGCGGTGGTGCGGTCCGGGGCTCCGAGCAGGGGCCTCCTGCACTGGTTCTGGTGGTTTTGGACGTGCGGAGGTGCGGTCCGGGGCTCCGAGCAGGGGCCTCCTGCGCTGGTTCTGGTGGTTTTGGACGTGCGGAGGTGCGGTCCGGGGCTCCGAGGAGGGGCCTCCTGCGCTGGTTCTGGTGGTTTTGGACGTGCGGTGGTGCGGTCCGGGGCTCCGAGCAGGGGCCTCCTGCGCTGGTTCTGGTGGTTTTGGACGTGCGGTGGTGCGGTCCGGGGCTCCGAGGAGGGGCCTCCTGCGCTGGTTCTGGTGGTTTTGGACGTGCGGAGGTGCGGTCCGGGGCTCCGAGCAGGGGCCTCCTGCACTGGTTCTGGTGGTTTTGGACGTGCGGTGGTGCGGTCCGGGGCTCCGAGCAGGGGCCTCCTGCGCTGGTTCTGGTGGTTTTGGACGTGCGGAGGTGCGGTCCGGGGCTCCGAGCAGGGGCCTCCTGCGCTGGTTCTGGTGGTTTTGGACGTGCGGAGGTGCGGTCCGGGTCTCCGAGCAGGGGCCTCCTGCGCTGGTTCTGGTGGTTTTGGACGTGTGGAGGTGCGGTCCGGGGCTCCGAGCAGGGGCCTCCTGCGCTGGTTCTGGTGGTTTTGGACGTGCGGAGGTGCGGTCCGGGGCTGCGAGCAGGGGCCTCCTGCGCTGGTTCTGGTGGTTTTGGACGTGCGGAGGTGCGGTCCGGGGCTGCGAGCAGGGGCCTCCTGCGCTGGTTCTGGTGGTTTTGGACGTGCGGAGGTGCGGTCCGGGGCTCCGAGCAGGGGCCTCCTGCGCTGGTTCTGGTGGTTTTGGACGTGCGGTGGTGCGGTCCGGGGCTCCGAGGAGGGGCCTCCTGCACTGGTTCTGGTGGTTTGGACGTGCGGAGGTGCGGTCCGGGGCTCCGAGCAGGGGCCTCCTGCGCTGGTTCTGGTGGTTTTGGACGTGCGGAGGTGCGGTCCGGGGCTCCGAGCAGGGGCCTCCTGCGCTGGTTCTGGTGGTTTTGGACGTGCGGAGGTGCGGTCCGGGGCTCTGAGCAGGTGCCTCCTGCGCTGGTTCTGGTGGTTTTGGACGTGCGGAGGTGCGGTCCGGGGCTCCGAGCAGGGGCCTCCTGCGCTGGTTCTGGTGGTTTGGACGTGCGGTGGTGCGGTCCGGGGCTCCGAGCAGGGGCCTCCTGCGCTGGTTCTGGTGGTTTTGGACGTGAGGAGGTGCGGTCCGGGGCTCCGAGCAGGGGCCTCCTGCACTGGTTCTGGTGGTTTTGGACGTGAGGAGGTGCGGTCCGGGGCTCCGAGCAGGGGCCTCCTGCACTGGTTCTGGTGGGTTTGGACGTGCGGAGGTGCGGTCCGGGGCTCCGAGCAGGGGCCTCCTGCACTGGTTCTGGTGGTTTTGGACGTGCGGTGGTGCGGTCCGGGGCTCCGAGCAGGGGTCTCCTGCGCTGGTTCTGGTGGTTTTGGACGTGCGGAGGTGCGGTCCGGGGCTCCGAACAGGGGCCTCCTGCACTGGTTCTGGTGGTTTTGGACGTGCGGTGGTGCGGTCCGGGGCTCCGAGCAGGGGCCTCCTGCGCTGGTTCTGGTGGTTTTGGACGTGCGGAGGTGCGGTCCGGGGCTCCGAGGAGGGGCCTCCTGCACTGGTTCTGGTGGTTTTGGACGTGCGGTGGTGCGGTCCGGGGCTCCGAGGAGGGGCCTCCTGCGCTGGTTCTGGTGGTTTTGGACGTGCGGAGGTGCGGTCCGGGGCTCCGAGGAGGGGCCTCCTGCACTGGTTCTGGTGGTTTTGGACGTGCGGTCCGGGGCTCCGAGCAGGGGCCTCCTGCACTGGTTCTGGTGGTTTTGGACGTGCGGTCCGGGGCTCCGAGCAGGGGCCTCCTGCACTGGTTCTGGTGGTTTTGGACGTGCGGAGGTGCGGTCCGGGGCTCCGAGCAGGGGCCTCCTGCGCTGGTTCTGGTGGTTTTGGACGTGCGGAGGTGCGGTCCGGGGCTCCGAGCAGGGGGCCTCCTGCGCTGGTTCTGGTGGTTTTGGACGTGCGGTGGTGCGGTCCGGGGCTCCGAGCAGGGGCCTCCTGCACTGGTTCTGGTGGTTTTGGACGTGCGGTGGTGCGGTCCGGGGCTCCGAGCAGGGGCCTCCTGCGCTGGTTCTGGTGGTTTTGGACGTGCGGTGGTGCGGTCCGGGGCTCCGAGCAGGGGCCTCCTGCGCTGGTTCTGGTGGTTTTGGACGTGCGGAGGTGCGGTCCGGGGCTCCGAGCAGGGGCCTCCTGCACTGGTTCTGGTGGTTTTGGACGTGCGGTCCGGGGCTCCGAGCAGGGGCCTCCTGCACTGGTTCTGGTGGTTTTGGACGTGCGGAGGTGCGGTCCGGGGCTCCGAGCAGGGGCCTCCTGCGCTGGTTCTGGTGGTTTTGGACGTGCGGAGGTGCGGTCCGGGGCTCCGAGCAGGGGCCTCCTGCGCTGGTTCTGGTGGTTTTGGACGTGCGGAGGTGCGGTCCGGGGCTCCGAGCAGGGGCCTCCTGCACTGGTTCTGGTGGTTTTGGACGTGCGGTGGTGCGGTCCGGGGCTCCGAGGAGGGGCCTCCTGCACTGGTTCTGGTGGTTTTGGACGTGCGGTGGTGCGGTCCGGGGTTCCGAGGAGGGGCCTCCTGCACTGGTTCTGGTGGTTTTGGACGTGAGGAGGTGCGGTCCGGGGCTCCGAGCAGGGGCCTCCTGCGCTGGTTCTGGTGGTTTTGGACGTGCGGAGGTGCGGTCCGCGGCTCCTCCAGGTGGAGTTCCAAGAGGAGCGGTTCCCATGTCTTCACATGCAGCTGTGATTTCTTTCTCTTCCTGGGCCCTCTGTTCCCACAGGTTTTGTGAATTTGTTTGCATCGGGCCCTTTTCTCTAGGGCAGAGTGCAGCTCTGGGTTTCTTTCCTGTGGATTTCCCTCCCTGGGAACAACTCCTGGGAATCTAGAGTGAAAGAATGAGAGAGTAGAGAATTGGGAGGGAGAAAGTCTTGTGCTTTCGGATCTGTCACTTATGGACCTGCAAGGAAGGTGACCCTTATTGCTGGGGTGTGGTTATAGCAGCCTAGAGTGCGACCCACACCAACAGCTGGTGAATGTATCCTGGGACAGGACTGGTCAGGAGCTTCACCTTTACCAACCCTTTTCCTTGCAGGTTGAGCCCTTGAGTTCCAGGGGCTGACGGGGCTTAGGCAATGGGGTAAGGAGAGGTAGAGAGTCCGGGGCCAGGTTGGGTCTGGGCAGGCAGCAAACAGAGCGATACCCAGAAGACAGGCTAAAGGTCTATGGCAGAAGGCAAGCCAAGAGTAGTCCTGGTCAAGGCAAGGGTCACATGTAGAAGTCAATCCGAGGTGAATGCAAGGGGGACTTGTTAAGCGCCATGCCATTTTTTAGGACGCTTATGGCCAGGGAGACAAATCATAATCTTTTATTGAACAATATAAGTATTCCCGGGAGATGCTGATGCCATGCCGTCCACCAGCATCTCATAGTATACAGGAAGTGACCCTTCTTTTATAGATAACATACAATATTGTGGAAGCTTCTAGACTTGCGTGACTGCCCAAAGAATCATTTACATAGGTTGTCATGTTAACAGCATGATAAGATCATCCCTAGCTACCCCTGATTAGTTTTCCCAGGCGTGGCCCATTTGCCCTCACTCTGGAGATAGTCCTTTGTTCTGTTAAAATCTTACTGGTCAAGATAATAAACACGTCTGTAGCTGTGTTGATTACAAACTCCTGAGAATAGTGCCTGAAGCTCCCCTTTGTGACCCTATGAATAGGCCTCACCTGCCTGGTGCCAGCTTGCCTGCCTCCACAGATATCCAGGGACATTCTGTAAGTCACTCAGAGTCCATTCAGCCCAGGCAGGCTAAAGAAAAGCAGAGGCTTCTGGGGACTTCCTTCTCCATGTTGGTTTTCTGTTCAGGGCCACTCATCAGACTGAACGAGGTAGGGCAAGGTGGATGAGACGAGGCAAGAATGAGCAGGAACACAAGCAAAACGTGCTGCACCAGGCAGGGGCATTTGTTGCTGAGGGTGCTGGCTGGGAACAAGTACCGGGTGTAGATATCCAGCCAGCAGTGACATCATCCCTGAGCCTTCTTGTCAGTCTCCCACCGTGGGGCCTTTAAGTGTTGTTTATGTGCGTGCGTGGGCACCTGAGAGGCTGCTGATGGCGGTGTCTGCTGTGAAGAACCTGGGGGATGTCCTGGGGTGGCACGAACACCGAGCAGCCGCTGCACTGTGAGTGCTGCCGGCCTTGGGCTGACCCCGTTTTAAAGAGAAAATGGCAGTAAGGGATGTAGGGCATAAGCAAGGCACCTTGGAAGATGTGCACAGTTGAACTAAGGCCTGCAATTTTGCACACAGACATCCAAAGTGCAGCCTAAAGCAACACAAGGATGGTGTTCAAAGCATGTGATGGCATCTACAGTTTTACTTTTAAAGATTACGAGAAACTACACAGAAGAAACGGCCATTGTTCTATCAGATATGTTAGCTGGTACACCCCAGAAGCTCGGACTGCTAAGCCCTGGCCTTCACCTCCACTTTGTATCCAGCTGTGAAGCGGGTGCGGGTATTGGCATTGCCAATGATGAGTGTATTCATTTGCATCTGGACTCAGAAGATGCCCCATGAGCATCCTGCCAATCCTGTGCTTCTGGATGGTGGTGATGCCCAATCAGTGATCAATTCTGGATCCTATAGATGATTATTGACTCCTAAAAGAGCAAAGGACTTTGAACTTCATAGTTTTCCTAATTCACCAGCGAACTTTCCCTAATTTGCTGCTGTTCACACGAACCTTATGCCCGTGAACCTAGCACACAATTTTTTTTTAATGAAACAAAGCTAAAGCTTAAAGACTAAGCATCCAGCCCAGCCCTGCTCTAATCCCCGCGGAGCACTTGCTGATCTCATGTAGAGCCGCCTTCAACCTGTTCCTGCCTGCGTGGCTTCTAGAAGCTCTGTAAGCCTTCGGGGTTCAGTTACCCTGTCAGGGGGTGAGCTGCTTTATGGTTGAGATAGGAGGCTGCTCATCCTTCCTGAGCCTCTAAGAATCCAATAGCACTTGTGTTACAGGAGTTACGTTTGCTTCCCATTAAATGGAGGTCCACGTTTAAAACGCTAGTATTAACTCATAAATGATTGCATGGGACGCAACCACGTGTACTGAGAAATAAGGCTCAGTGGGACGCTCCTGCTCAGTCATTACGCTCAGCATAAATATCAGCAAACGAGACGGGGCATTTTCTCGTGTATCGCCAGTCTTGCAGAATTCGATGCCCGTACAGCAGAGGGAAGAGAGATATAAGGGCATTAAGGAAGCAAGCGAAGGCTGTGCTCGTTAAGGAAGCTTATGGATGATGGCAACTGCAGTCTTGTTTTATGGTTTGTATGAATTTTGTTATTGGATTTATGCTTTTATTATGGCTGTTTTATGTGATCCACGCTGAGCACTATTGCCAGGAAGATGATAAATAGAAGACTTTTGCAATTAATTTAATGCTAAAAGATGCCAGTTAGACATTTAGGATGCAAAAAAACCTAGGAAGGGGGAACAGTATAGGTGAAACTATTCTGAGCAGGATCCGGAAGGCGATTGTATCTGATGAGCTTAAGATGGCTAAAGCGACATGCCCCATCAATTCCATACCATAATAATGCCCTACAAGCGGCCCTTGTTTCACCATCACCGCTTCTTCAGGGGATCTGGCGATTCTGATGACCACCACATCTCCAAGTCTTATCCTACCCCAGAAATGGCGTTCGTGAAAAGAGAAGTTATCGGAGAGGAGTCCGGTTATCCCTTTTGGATACAATATGGCTACAAACGTTTGAAGTCAGGTGATTTTTTTGGTCGCTATATTTTTCAGATCTATTTGGAATGGAGCACTCATTTGTATGTGGGTATTTATCTGGGGTATTAGAAGAACTGGAGATGTGTTGGTCGTTAGAATCGCCAGTTCCCCTGAAGAAGCTGTGATGGCGAAATAAGGGCCCCTTGTAGGCTATTGTATGGAAGTAATGGGGCATTTTAAGCTTTGAAATGAAGGAAATGATACGGAACAGCCAATTGACTAATTCATCATCATGGAAGAACAGTGGACTTTCGCGTGCAGAAACGATTTGAAAAAGCACTCCAACCTTTTGAGCATTTAACTATCTGTAGACGATGGCTACTTAGTAACCTATAAATGTGCAGGGATGGTGCTCATATTAATACCAAGGGTGAACGAACAGGGAGTCTGTTTTATTTTCTTGTAGTGTTGTTAATCGTACATTAATGGCTGTCATGCTATTACTTATATGTTGAATTTGGTATAGGTTTGTGTAAGCAATGATGTATAAGGTCAATGTTTTCTCTTTTGTGGTGATGGGATGCTTTTTAACGTACGAGTGTGGTGTGTGTGGGGTAATTTTTTGGGGTATTATTTATATATTTTTTTGGAAAATAAACATGGACTCGCACTTACGAATAACTGACCACTTTACCTGCTGCTGATGCTGACCTCACTGGAGGACCTTATTATGTATGTCTTAAAGTCTTTGGATATTATTACTTTAGAGAGAGTGAGGTCAGTCAGTACCCATCCTGCAGAGCTGCTTGTGTGTCAGACGTTTGCCATTTCCCACCTTGGCAGGAAGTCGTGGGGGCCTAATCACCAAAGCTTTTTTTAGTATTGTAGCTGAAAGTGTCTCTGCCCTTATTTGTCCCTTTTTCCTGTGCTCTAAATACCCGATAAAACCTGCCAATTGACAGCGCGGAAAGTTTGAAATTGTGCCCCTTGGTTTGCAGGGAACTGCGGCTCTGCGGTGCTTCAGATTGATGTGGGCCGCTCCTCCTGGCCGCTGGACCGACCTTACGCCACCCTCCTCCCTGCCACCACGCTGATGTCGCCAGCCAACAGCAAGTTGGGTGAGAACCGCACCGGCGTCCGGATGTTCAGAGAAGGTGACTGGGGGGGGTCAGGGTGGGGAAGGGCTGGGTGAGTAAAGCCAGCGATGCAGTCCTCTTCCCCCCCCCCCCCCCCCCCGAGCATTGCTTGCCTGCCCGCACGCCCGCTCAGCGCCCCTCGCCGCAGATGGAAGGGCGTTCTAGAGGAAAGGGTCAGAATATGCAACTCGAGGAGGGTGGACTCGAGGCCTGGGAGTGAGAAGGCTTCATTTCAGTGTGGTTAGCCCGATTAGGACTGGGACTTCTTCGGTTTGGGCTTACCTTTTTTTTATGGTGGTTATTTCCCTCATTTTTCTTGTTTTCTTTTGATGTTGATGCTTTTATTACCGTTACCAGAAGTGATAGGAAATAAAAGTACCATGATAGCCGATGATCTGTTCTGTTTCTGTCTCTCATCTTGCATTGTAAACTCCCGATAGGAGGAGCCAGTAATATTCTGTGCCCCTTCTGTTTTTTGGAGTCTGTTTTTCCTCTCGTTTTCATGCGTTTTAGAGATGTTTATTTGCATATGATGCAGTATAGATTGATGGGAATTGCTTTAGTATTATGCTCATCCTTTTTTCCTGGGGTGGGGGGGTTCTTGTATCAATGCTGCCACCTGGTGGATGGTCTTGGGATTTGTACTACAATTGTATTTTGTTCAGTGTCTCCTATATCAGTGGTTCTCAACCTTTTCCCCATTGTGACACAACTGATGGAGAATACTCACGTGTGTGTCACACTGCTCGTTACAATCTCTGGCGGAAATAAAAAAAACAAAACACGCCCCTTCTTACTTTTATTGTTAAGAATGACACAAGGGAACAATAAGAGTACTCTTTCTGGACATAAATTATATAAATAGTAAATCTCCCACATCAGAACAGCACCAGCTTCCAGCACTCAAACAGCAACCACCTTACCTAAGAAAAGGCAACACTGAAAATATTACACCAGGCCTTTAAAACGCCAATGCTTCTATTAGGAAAACGGACCAATCCAGGCTGCTATAGAGCCCTACACAGAAACGACACGCCAGCAGAATCCCTCACCTCAGTCACATGTGCAGACCCTCTCCTAACAAAGAATAAAGAGACCATAAAGCATAACTAGAAACATACCGGAAACCGCAACAAGCCAGAGAGACACTATGCAGTGTAACAAAGGAAAAAGAGAAACTTCACCATCTTCATAAAATAAAGCAAGAAATATAAAGTCAATAGCAGTAAAACCATACTAAGAAAAAGAACAGATTAATTTCAAAACAAGCTGATGAATGGAATATCCAATAATTAAAAACTTATATCAAACATTTCTAGACACCAATGAAATATTTCAAAATAGCAGACACAAAGACCCAGTAATGAAAACCAAAAAATGCTTTGCTCTGCATACCTGGGAACATTTGATATCCAGGTGCCCTGAGATTGCTGTGAATGGGGGGTGCTTACAACTTTCTCTTTCTCTGTCTCTTACATAGGCTGTGAATCACTCAGTTACGCACATGCTCTCTCTGTCTCTTACATGAGCTGTGAATCACTCAGTTACACACATGCTCTTTCTCTGTCTCTAATTCACACAGGCTTTCAATCACTCACCAGTAGGGATGTGCAGAAGGAAAAACATTTGTTGCAATTCAGTTTTCGTTTTGCCGGGACCAAAATTCGTTGCATTTGTTTCATAGAGGGGGGGGGGGGAAACCAATTGGTTGATTAGTTTTATTCGTTTTCTGATTTCCCATTAAAGTCAGTGGGGGAAGTATTTGCAGCCTAATTTTGGCTGCAGAATTGGAGTTTTCTTATCAATTCTGATGAAACTTCTGGGGAGCGATCACCGGAACGAGAAAAGAGCTCCAAGGTACTTAGACTGTGGCAAAGTGGCACCAAAGTGGCATGAATAGCCTAAGGCACTTTAAAGGGGCAAAGGGGTACCAGGAGTGGCAAGAGTGCTTTAACAGAGGTGCAAAGCAGCAGCGAGAGTGTCAAAACCATACGACAGCATCAAAAGAGAGCACTGATAACAGATGCATGAACCCTCGAAGGCAGCACGACAGGCAAAGTGGCAAGACAAGTGGCATCGACATCCTACAGCACAATGAAGGGGGGAACATAGGAAGCAGAAAGACTAGCACCAACAAACTGAGGAACCGTGATAGTGGCAAGAACACCACAAGGAGTTGAGTGAGTCGTCTGGTGTATGGCAGCAAGGCAGAGTGGCAAAAAGCTGATTTGGGCAAGACAGGCTGGCAGAGCGGAGGTAGTCTGGTCCCTGTGGTTTTGATAGGGGCAAGACAGGCTGGCCCCGGGGAGAGTTCCCTTTCCTTTGAGCAGGAAGGGCTCCCTAGAATGAGTTCGTCCCTAGAGTGGGGGGTTTCCATTGGCATCTAGTGAGCTCTCACTGGTCTTTTAAAATCTGGTGGGCGTAGCAGATATACAAACGAGAATTTTCAAGGCCGAGACGGAGGAGGGTGCATGTGAATAGCGGTTCAACATGGGGTCAGAGGGTAGATAAAGGCTGGCTACCCCTGGGGAGAGTTCCCTTTCCTTTGAGCAGGAAAGGGCTCCCCGGAATGGACAAGTTTAAAAGTGATTTGAAGGCTGTTAAATACAAGAAATTTCAGAGGGACGAAGCTGACTATTCCAAGGGGTTCGTCTACACATGGATGTCTACAACACGCCCCGCACGCAGGAAAGTGACCTTTGCCACATCTTCTTCCGACGACTCCTCCGGAGACGATATATCTACAGCAGTGCACCAGGAAGACACATCTGCTGGGCCTGGTTCTTATGCTTCTTCTTTTATCAGCCTCTTCACTGCAACAACCTTTTTTGGACTTTCCTCAGCCCGCTCAAACACAGCCGGTGAGACTGGCACGCAACCCTCTGTACCGGGGCAAGTCTCAACCCACTTCAGTGCCTCGCACCACTCGCAGTACCCGTCCACAGCAATCTACCAACAGTTGGCAGTAACTGCTTTGAAGTCTGGTTTTTTTACCCTGTGGTCATTGTTCCGTATGCCCCCATGTTTTACCCAGCTCCACATTTGAACCTTCAGTTTCCCATCATGTATATAATCTCAATTTCTCTACGACTTGTGCTTCACGAGGAGCCATTTATGTGCTAGTTTGCCCCTGCCTTAAGTTGTAAAACCACTCGGATCATTGAACATCGGTCCAATATTCGGACTGGCCGTGAAGCAGCACCCTTGGCTCCCCATTGGTCTCAGCATTTACATACAGAGGCGGACCTCAAGTTTCTGATTATTGATGGTGTTTCCCCCCCTGTGCGCAGGGGTAACTTTTCAGAAATGTTATTACGTAGGGACCAAAAATGGATTTTTAAACTGGATTGTCTATCTCCTAAAGGACTCAGTAACGAGAGAGAATGGTTTCATTTCATTTAGTTCTGGTCCTTTTCTATTGGTTCACGTGTTCTGTGTTGGTGCTTTCTGATTGGTGTAGCGCTTCGCGCCAAAACTTGGTCCTTTAAATGGACGCTGCAGTTAGTACTGTCCGCTCTCCTTGACTTGAACAATTATTCAACATGAAATTTCTGTTAAGGTATGTGTCCTAGCGTCACTTGTAAGGTTGCCCTATCATACGGTCCATAGTATTTGACATATATTTATTTTCTGTTTTGATTTACTGTGTTTGAAATATACTTGTTAATCCCTCCCGACGCAGCTTTGAGCGAAACACGGGTCCTTGTCGGGGGACCTGGTTGACGACTGTATTTTACCATGTTGAGGTTTGGAGTAGCCGCTTTATATTGAAAATAAAAAATTATATTTTGAGAACAAACATTAATTCCATTTTGGACTGTATACTCGTCTTGCATCTCCTTCTTGCTGTGTGGATGATTTTTTGGAGTGCAAACTTATTCTCCTATTTGTTTGTTGGATCACACTCTAGGTAGGAAATCTCACCAAGGTGCAACAATGTCCAGGAAACAAGCTGAGGAGAATAGGCAGGAAGTAAGACTCAACCCAGTGTCCATCCGTTCAGCCCTTCCACTAGAATCAGCAGGAAAAAATTCAAAAGGAGTCCAGAAGTAAATCCTTTACTGCAAATTATTTTATTTATTTATTTATTTAACTTCTTTTACTATACCGACACTCAAGACCAGGTCTTATCATACCGGTTTACATTAGAACAAGGGGAAAAAAACCAATTAACGTATAAGTGGAAATGAGAAGTTACATTAAAACAGGGAGAGTAAAAACATGGATGTCGGAAGATAGGACAGAATTAAGTAATCAAACAATAAGTTAACAAAATTCCAAACTATAAATTAATATAAAACAATAAATTAGTAGTACAGAAACATGGATTATAATCAGCGGAAATATACATGGAAATATATATATATGGAAATATATACAGCTGAAATATACATTAAAGTATTTAATGTATTTAATGTATTTAATATACATTAAAGAACAGGGTCCAGGCGAAAACCACAAAACTGAGAATCAGCACCCAGCAGATAACCAGAATAAAACACAGGGTTTCCTTGTCCATCTCTTGCACCTTCAGTCTCTGTCAATTTTATCCTCGCCAGTGGAGTGGGACAACTAGAGTGCGGCTTCCAGCATCAACCAATTTGTTGGAAAAATATTCCCAATCCAAAAATGGGTTCCAAAATCTTAAACCGTAATCCAGTTATCCAACACTGAGGGTCTTGATTTCTCTTTCAAAAGTCTCCCATTCTCTCCCCACCCTTGCTTGTCGGGCAAAAAGTTATCCAATCCCAGTCCTCAGGGAGACAGGCGGGGCAACCCTTCCCTTCAGACCAAGAAGTCAAAAATCTCCAAAAGCAAAACTTTCCTCAGCTGAGACCCTGGATGAATCTCAAAACCAGTTCTTATTTATTTATTTATTTATTTATTTATTTAAAAGTATTTATATACCGCTTTTTAAAATAAAATTTTATCAAAACAGTTTACAAAAAGTTAAAATAAAGTAAATTAAAATGTAAATAAAATAACATTGAAATGTACATAAATTTAGCTAAATAGCTAGATGATTACTAGCTTAAACAAAAATTATTAATTAAATAAAAAATAATAATAATAATGTGCCATGGGTACTTCTCCGTCTCCTCTCTTCCCTGAGATCAAGGGGGCTCTCCAGCTCCTAGCCCCCGCTGTTGAGATCATGGAGGCACCTCTAGCTCCTTCCTCCTGGCTTCTTCCGCCGCGCCTAACCCTCTGACTATTGAACATGCTGCAAGGGATCTTATTGCCCTGTGAAATCTACCCAGAAAGGGGGGTGGTTGGCAAGGGAAGGATTAAAAAACGCAAAACCCCTCTCCCAATGCCTAATCATGGAAAAATATTGCGGGTTGTATTAGTGATAGGCAGAGCCTTACTGCGATGTATTGAGGTCTGTCAAATACTTGAATGTTTCTAGCATAATTATCTCTCCTTCTTCTTACCTCCTTTCTTCCAGTGAGTACATTTTGTGTGAAAAAAGGGATGACCATCAGATCAAAGATGATAATCACAATATCTGTTAAATTCCAACACAATGTACATAGTCTAGCAAACCATCTGGCCATGTTTGTTTGTTCCTCTTAAAGAATTTATAGCATGTTGTATGAATGTTTAATACTTGATTGATTACAATGTAAAGCAAAGCAATATACAAATAAAATAGGCAAAGCCAACAAAACAATATACAGATAAACAAAATTAGTAATAAAACTACAAATCAGAACAAAAAAAATACAATAAAATAACTAAATACAGATAAAATTCAAATAAAATATTTGAAAATATTAGTTAATAATCAATTGTGAAAAAGCCTGCGCAAACAAATAAAGATGTTAGTGCCTTCCTAAACTAAAAAAAATTTTTCTCGACGTATTATGCCATGGACATTTATGGCGAAACAGCAGTTTTGCATGCTTTGTGGCTTATTGCTCTGCCCTGTGACCTTTTTCCCCAAAGAGCTCATTTTCAGTGTGCTGGCTTGCATGCAGGTGGTGTTTCACCTCTGCACTGTAGAGAGTAGGATTAAATGGACAAATTTCTCAGTGGAAGGGAGTGGACAGTGGAGTGCCTCAGGGATCTGTATTGCGACCCTTACTTTTCAATATATTTATAAATGATCTGGAAAGAAATACGACAAGTGAGATAATCAAATTTGCAGATGACACAAAATTGTTCAGAGTAGTTAAATCACAAGCACATTGTGATAAATTGCAGGAAGACCTTGTGAGACTGGAAAATTGGGCATCCAAATGGCAGATGAAATTTAATGTGGATAAGTGCAAGGTGATGCATATAGGGAAAAATAACCCATGCTATAATTACACAATGTTGGGTTCCATATTAGGTGCTCTACCCAAGAAAGAGATCTAGGTGTCATAGTGGATAACACATTGAAATTGTTGGTCCAGTGTGCTGCGGCAGTCAAAAAAGCAAACAATGTTGGGAATTATTAGAAAAGGAATGATGAATAAAACGGAAAATGTCATAATGCCTCTGTATTGCTCCATGGTGAGACCGCACCTTGAATACTGTGTACAATTCTGGTCGCCGCATCTCAAAAAAGATATAATTGTGATGGAGAAGGTACAGAGAAGGGCTACCAAAATGATAAGGAGAATGGAACAGCTCCCCTATGAGGAAAGACTAAAGAGGTTAGGACTTTTCAGCTTGGAGAAGAGACGACTGAGGGGGGATATGATAGAGGTGTTTAAAATCATGAGATGCTAGAATGGGTAGATGTGAATTGGTTATTTACTCTTTCGGATAATAGAAAGACTAGGGGGCACTCCATGAAGTTAGCATGGAGCACATTTAAAACTAATCGGAGAAAGTTCTTTTTTACTCAACGCACAATTAAACTCTGGAATTTGTTGCCAGAGAATGTGGTTCGTGCAGTTAGTATAGCTGTGTTTAAAAAAGGATTGGATAAGTTCTTGGAGGAGAAGTCCATTACCTGCTATTAAGTTCACTTAGAGAATAGCCACTGCCATTAGCAATGGTTACATGGAATAGACTTAGTGTTTGGGTACTTGCCAGGTTCTTATGGCCTGGATTGGCCACTGTTGGAAACAGGATGCTGGGCTTGATGGACCCTTGGTCTGACCCAGTATGTTATGTTCTTATGCTTTGGACGGTGCCTTAACTGAAGGTGGCCTGATCAGCACACACATCCCAGCATCCCTGAGTGCACGTAACACGGAAACTCCCTGCAGTGCCATTGGCCAGAAAGCTAACTGTTAACACTGCATATCCTGACTGGCCCCGGAGACAGAGAACTCACTCTGAGGGTTTTGAAACTCTCCAGCCTTGGCAGGGAGTACAGAGGGAGCAGATCTCTCTGCCGAGGCCCTGTTCAGCTTCTGGGGCCAGCCTTTTCCTGACCTCCCTAGGCACTATTAAGTAGTGAAAAGTGTTCAGTTAACCTTTGTGGTGTAATTCCTGTTTTACTTATTTCTATTTTCAGTTTCTATTTTTTCTTAATAATCTTATTAGTTTGTTAGCTCTGCCTGTCTTGGAGTGACTGATGATCCTGTTATCGGTGTATATTCGGTCTGTGAGTGTATTTCTAGGAGCTGTGTGATTCTTGGTTGTGAGAGGTCTCCGTGTCCATAGAAACAGGAACCCAGTTGGCGGGTGAGGGAGCTTACCAGTATAGAAGCACTGACCTCCCCATTGTCTTAAGGCTACAACCAAATATAAAAGCATTTTAAAAAATACCTAAAAACCTGGTTATTTCGCAAAGCCCGTCAAGAACAAGACTGACACAAGACCAAGCAACTTATTTTCTTTACTGTTTTCCTTTTATTTCATCATTTTATTAGGATGTAAGAAGTTTTTAGTTTGATCTTATAGGTTTTTTGTTTGTTTATTTTATCTATCATTTGATTTTATTCAATTGGATTGAATTCTGTTTTATTGTTATCTCTTTGTATTTCAATTGTGTAAACCGTTGTGATGGTACATCGGAATGACTGTATACAAAAATCTGTAAATAAACACACACATGCGTGGGTGCAGGCGGGCCCGTCCAGTGCTTGGCAGGACCCTCCAAGGGGCCACAGGGTTTTACCCTACATGGATATTAGGGGTGGCACTGTGGCATTATGTGACAATGCCTCTTACCGCTTTCTGTGTAATCTGTAGATGAAAGGAATGTAAATATATTGCTGCCTTTAGAATAATTTTATCAAACATTTCTCTGCATGCAGTGGCACCTGGCGCCAGAAAGTAGCACTAGGCCACGCCCCTTCCAGTCTGGACTCCTAGCTTGTGGGGAAAGGGCAAATAAAGTCTGCCTGTCAGACGTTTCACCTGGTTACGGCCTTCTTGCTCCCAAGAGCTTAATGCTGAATTGCTGAAGGTCATGTGTGAGTGATGAATAGTGAAACAGAATATTTTTATTTTATTCTGCCTTTTGTGATACTTAAGAGCATTAAGAAGTTGCCATACTGGGTCAGACTGAGGGTCCATCAAGCCCAGCATCCTGCTTCCAACAGTGGACAAATCAGGTTACAAATACCTGGCAAGTACCCAAAACATTAAGTAGATCCCATGCTTCTAATGCCAGTAATAGCAGTGGCTACTCCCAAAGTCATCTTGATTAATAGCAGGTAATGGGCTTCTCCTCCAGGAACTTATCCAGTCCTTTTTTAAACCCAGCTACACTAACTGCACTAACCACATCCTCTGGCAACAAATTCCAGAGCTTAAAAGTGCATTGAGTGAAAACGGATTTTCTCTGATTAGTCTTAAATGTGCTACTTGCTAACTTCATGGAATGCCCCCTAGTCCTTCTATTATCCGAAAGTGTAAATAACTGATTCACATCTACTCGTTCAAGTCCTCTCATGATCTTAAAGACCTCTATCATATCCTCCCTCAGCCGTCTCTTCTCCAAGCTGAACAGCCCTAACCTCTTCAGCCTTTCCTTACAGGAGAATTGTTCCATCCCCTTTATCATTTTGGGTACTGTAGGTATTTCCCTATCCCCAGAGGGCTCACAATCTAAGTTTGTACCTGAGCTGAAAGATGGTGAGGTGAACTGCCCACGGTCACAAGGAATGTTGTCAGGCTTTCCTGGTTTACAGCCTGCTGCTCTAACTGCTATGCTGCTGCTACCCCATGCCCTGCTATGTAAGCGCTTTATAATAATGTTAACCTGTTAACATCCGTTGTGAGTGCAAGAGAAGGAGAGTTGCTGAGACATCCCTGATGCTGGATTTTGCAGGAGACTTTCTGTCTGCTTCATCATGCGAGAAATGGGATCGGGTCCGGGTCATCTGCAGCCAGCCCTTCCACAAGCACGCGCAGTTCGGGCTCTCCTTCCTGCGACTCCGCACCCCCTCGGATGGGAAGGAGACGGAAGTGACTGCGGGTCTGAGGCCACCTGAGGTATCTGCCCCTTATTAATAGCAACAGGTTACTGATGCGGTGGTTTCTAGCTGTCAGTAGGCAGGCACTGTACAAGCTGAAGCACATGGCGCCAGAAAGTAGCGCTAGGCCACGGCCCTTCCCAGAGAGTCCAGTCTGGACGCCTAGCTTGTGGGGAAAGGGCCGATGCAGTTTGCCTGTGAATGTGTCGCATACGTGTCTGTATGAATGTGCATATAGTATTTGGGTGAGTGTATGCATCCGTGGATGCTTTACGTGGGTACGTGTAGCGTGCATGGTTTGTACATCTGTAGTGTGCATGTTTATGTGCAGGTAGTAATTAGTCAGTGAATGAGGGAACTCCATGTGCTCAGAGGGAGGCGAGAGATCCTTTTAAAAGAGCAAGCTCTCGGATTGCAAAGCAGAACTAACGTTTTAAGGGTGTTTCAAGCATGTTCATTGTTTTCTGATGCCGCTTTAACCCTAAAGAAAAAAAATGGAGCGCGGAGTGAAATGGAGACAAGGAAGCGGCTGTCTCCAAGTGCCATGATCCACTGCCGCTGCTGTTAGTGCACAGAGCTGACAGGAGAGAGCAGTGCAGACGCCTCGGCTCTGATCATAAAAGGTTGGAAACCTTTATAAACCAGGCCTTAAATGTGTTAGTGCAGTCACATACAAAAGATGATGCTAGTTTTCTGCTGAGAAATAGTTTGCAAAGCCAAGGGGTACTGCAATTGTACAGGAATGAGTGCTTCTCTCTGCTCTGAAACAATAGGCCTTGTGCACTGTGCTTTCATCATAAGATGAATAATTGCTCTCGGTGCCTTGAGAGACCAGGGAGGCGAGCATAGGAGCTGAAGGTTGAGAGGAGTTTTAAGTCGGGAGTTTACGTACAGCGTGCTGCCTGCGGCTCTCTGCTCAGACGTTTCGGTGTCAGTGGCCTGGACGTAGTTTGTGTGAGAAACTACATTTGACTCTGGAAATGGGCAAATTCTCACACCATGAACATGCAGCTAGTGCATAATTACTTAGGTGACCTGTGACCCTCTCCCACCATTCTGGTCATCGCAGCATGGAGGACGCTACTGCTTTGTAGCAGGATTTCTCATGACTGAGGTGATGGTCACCATGGTAGGAGGATCAGAGCATCACCTGAAACTGAGAGCCAAGCCCCACACGGTCCCAGGCCTCCATTCTCAGCAGGTAGCTGGCGACAGTGAGGACTCTCGTCCATGGGGGCTGTTCTGTGATATTTTTTTCTCTCCTGTTTTTCGTTCACTAGTTTAGATCTCATCATACCTGGAGACTGATGGGCTGTTTTTGTTTTGTTTTTCTCTGGGCACACAGAAAGAAATGTCACAGGAGGAGTCTGGCGCCACTCCATGGCTTTCCAACCCGGCCGTACGCAGAACGTTCTTCTCGGAGATCCAGACGTAAGGGAGTGGTTGATTAACTCAAATCAATATGAGCACAACAGAAAGAGCTGTATAACCCCACTCATCCCTGTGCAATTCCACCAATTTCAATTCAGTCGCTGTCATGAGAAGGAAATCTTTCCGAATTGAAAGTAAAACCCGACGGTTTTGTGTCTCTCTCTATTTTTTTTAATTGCCTGGTGGCCTCCGGTTTGACCAGCCCCATATGGCGCTCTGACACCAGGACTCTTCATTTGCAACTATTTGATTTATTTATTTAAAATATTTATCATCCACCTATGTCGGGAGCATACTGTGCTAGGCAAGTTACAATTCATTAAAACACACAATACTAAAACATAATAACTATACAGCACACAATTTCTGGTGCTGAAATCATTATTGCACTTAAACTGCTGCATCCAAAGGCCTCCTGAAAAAGATGAGCCTTGAGGCGTTCCAGGTAAGATTTTCCTCCAGTCTTTATTCCTTCTGTCCTCTCCTGTCTGGGATAAGCCGTTGCAGCCGAGAGTTGCTGGAACCTGGCACATGTGGACTCTTGGATTGGCCACCAGGTGGTGGTGGTGCTCGACAGCTGGAGGTCCCCTCCCTTCCTTTGGAGGCTGTAAGCACTGCCTCCATGCAACCCCCAGCTGACCCCTGAGGTACTGGCGCTGGGAGTCCAACCCAGCTTTTTTTTTACCCAGTACTGCTGCTGCTCGGCTATCGGGCTGGCTGCACTTCATGTCCAGACTGCAGCTTCATTCGTGCAAGATTTATAGACCAGTTTCAAAGTTGATTACTTTTGGGAAAAATCTTGTTTATAAAGAATGTAATGATTTCCTGACTGACACTGTTTTACATCGCTCGCAATGCGGTTTCCAGCACAACCATAGTAGTACAGGAATCTTCTTGGTCTCTCTGCATGATTGTGCGCTGCTTTAATTGCAGTATTTATTTATATTTAGATGTAACTGCAGCTTACGATTCTATGGCATATGGAATTCTTCTCTGTCGTTTATAGCAATTGGGAGTGAAAGGACTGTGCTTTAAATGGCTTGCCCCTGCCACAGGTTTTATTTCCAGGTGGTCAATAGGATTGGTATGAATCAAGGTGGGGGGTCTACAAGGGTCTGTTATCAGCTGCCCTTTTTAATGTTAATTTGCTCCCCCTTTGTGAGTTGATTGAACAATTGGGGTGGAATTTTGGGTCCGTGTCAATGGCCTGCAGTTATATCTCACTGCCCACGACTCACTACCAGTAGTAAAGAGTATGGTAACCCATTGTCTTATCACAATTAATAATTGGATGGAGAAGAACAATTTCTCCCAGGACAAGCAAGGATGCTAGTCCTCGCACATGGCTGACATCATTGAATGGAGCCCGGCATGGAAAACGTCTGTCAGTTCCTAGAACTTAGACGAGGCACACTGAGCATGCCCAGCATGTCCCATACCACAGGTCCACGTGGGGTCTCTCTTTTTTTCCGTGGAGCTTTCACCTTGCGTTATCCGAGCTTATGGCTTTTTTTTGTTAAAAAAATTGCTTGGAAAACTTTTTCCACCGATCGTTTGGTTTTTTTTTCGTGTCTTTCTCGGTGCGGGTCCCTCTCTGGTTCCCTTTAGTTTCTCAGTCAGGTTTTTCAGTGGTTCAGTAAGTTGCTTTTTTCTTTTCTCTTCCTTCCCCCCCCTCCCCCCCCATGGCGGTGGTGCCTTGGTGGCTGTTAGCATCTGTCACCCACCGTCACCATATTTCGTTTTCACCCCTTAAGTTCATATTGTCATGGTCTCATCTGGTTTCTGTCGATGCCCAAGGACTATGTCCATTATGGACCCACATGATATGTGTACCCTCTGCCTGGGGGCATTGCATGACGTCCGGGGGTGCCGCTTGTGCGACCAAATGAACCCCGAAGGGCATCAGTGGCATTGACACCAAAGGAACTTGGAGCTGCACCGATGGACACTGAGCCATCCGCTCCGTTGGTGCTGCCGGTGGATAGGGGCGCTGGGGACTGGCTTCTGTCTCACTTCCAGGTCAAGGACATCGGGTTTGTCGTCATCAACCTTGGCACTGGGGAAGGACCAGGCTGAGCACTGAGGGAAGCCGAGGAAGCATCGGCACCGGTCACTTTTGATGCACAGTGCCAGGCTTGGGAAGGCGCTGGTGCTTGCCATGATCCTTTGAAGCGACCTCGTGGCGAGGAGTGTCCATCTTCCATTGATGCTGGAGGTCCACAACGGTCTCCACCGGTCCTGGTGTCGGTAGCCGATCTACCTTGGGGATCCAAGAAAGATCTGGCCACCCCTCTTGCCTCCCAGTTCGTTTTGGTATCGGCAACTTTCGAGGAGGAGTTGAACTCCGAGTCCAGCCGAGTCCAGCTGGCAGTTGATCGGGCCTTGCTGGGCATCGAACCAGTGGCACTTATGGTATCAATGCCTGCTATCCCTGCCAAAACTGCTACTGGAGCTGCTTAATATGTTCATCGGTGTGTTACTGACCCAGCTGGCGAAGGTTCCCGGGAGGCTGTCAATGCCCGGCAGGTCACGGATGCTTCCCTCGACCGATGCGGTGCTCATTGCCAGTTCCTCTGAGGAGGAAGCTCCATCAAAGCCAGCGGTGACACTGAGGCCTGCAGCTCCCCGTTCAGCTTTTCTGGGGCTGGCACTGGTGGCCTCTAGACGAAGGCCGAACACCCAGGGCTCCATCCCTGGATTACAGTGAAGATGAGATCCCATATGACCCCAGGGAGGATGACACTGCAGAATCCTCCTCGGAGGACTCTGAGAACCATCTCTTCCAGAGGAACGAAGGAGGTCTCCACCTGTCTCTTGCCCCCCACAAAAATTGCTTGATTACCTTCTGCACCTCTCGGAGGCTGGCCTAAAATCCAACTCCATTAGAGTTCATCTAAGTGCAACGGGACGATACCACCAAGGTGTAGATGGTGCGCCCATCTCTGTACAGCCTATAGTTGTATGTTTATTGCGGGGCCTGCTTCAGTTGAGGCCTCCCCTAAGGCCTCCTGCTGTGTCTTGGGACCTCAGCGTGGTGTTAGCTCAGTTGATGAAAGCTCTCTTTGAGCTGCTGCCCACCTGTGACCTGAAGTACCTGACCTGGAAGGTCATATTTTTGGTGGCAGTCACTTCAGTGCACAGGGTCAGTGAGTTCCAGGCTTTAGTGACTTATCCACCTTATACCAAATTTTATCATGACAGGGTGGTCTTGTGTACACACCCTAAGTTCTTGCCTAAAAGTGATGATGGATTTCCATCTTAACCAGTCAATCATCCTGCCAACATTCTTTCCCAGGCCTCATTCGCACAAAGGCGAACGAGCACTGCACAGTTTGGATTACAAGAGATCCTTAGTCTAATACCTGGAGTGGACAGAAGCCCATAGACAGTCCACCCAACTTTTCATTTCTTTTGACAGGAATAGGTTGGGAGTTGCCGCTGCCAGACAGACACTATCCAATTGGCTAGCAGAATGCATCTCTTGTTATGCCCAGGTGGGACTGCATCTTGGGGGTCATGTCGAGGCTCATTCTGTCAGCCGTGGCAGCATTGGTGGCCTACTTGCGAGCAGTTCCCATGGAGGAGACCTGCAAGGCTGCGACTTGGAGTTCTCGCCACACATTCACATCTCACTACTGTTTGGATAGGGATAGCTGACATGACAGTAGGTTCGGCCAATCTGACCTCTAGATTCTTCCTGCGTAGGGCCCTTTGTTTGAGTTCAGTCTGTCTCCCCCTCTGTTACCAACAGCGCTGTGGTTGTTGTGCCCGTTGGCACCTGGTTGGTGTCCGTTGGTCCCCTTTTGTGTTGGAGATCAGCCTGTAGCTAGGGATTCACTCATGTGCGAGGACTACAATCCTGCCTGTCTTAGGAGAAAGCAGAGTTGCTTACCTGTAACAGGTGTTCTCCTAGGACAGCAGAATGTTAGTCCTTACAAAACCCGCCCGCCACCCCACGGAGTTGGGTTTCTCCTATTTTTTTAAATTTATTTTATCGTAATTCTGTGTTACGAGACTGAAGAGGGACCCCGTGTGGACGCATGGTATAGGGCATGCTCAGTGTGCCTAGTCAAAGTTCTAGAAACTTTGACACAAGTTTTTCATGCCGGGCTCCATCCGATGATGTCACCCATGTGTGAGGACTAACATCCTGCTGTCCTAGGAGAACACCTGTTACAGGTAAGCAACTCTGCTTTATTTTTGAATTTGGCCAAAACTGAGGTGTTATGTTTCTCTCAAAGAATGCTGTTCCTCTGGATTCTGAAAATTTTCCTATCTGAATGAAAAGAATTAAAATTTCAGTTAAAACAAGTGTGAAACATGTCTGTGTTTTATTCGGCCCTCAATTGAACATTTTACCCCATTTAAGAGCCATATTGAGAACGTGGCTGTTACAGCCCTTAACCAATAAGCCTGAAACTTTTGATGCAACTCCAACATTGATCTCTGCTTCAACAGCAAGAGGTGACTGGGAGTTGGACTCCATCAGCAACTAACGAGGGCCCTGACTTGACGGTCTGGAAAACTGATAAGTACAGGGGTAACTTGTATGGCCTGGCAGATACTACCGTACGCTTGCTGGGCAGACTGGCTGGACTGTTTGGTCCTTTTCTGCAATCATTTCTATGTTTCTATTAATTGTTTTTTATAAGCTTCAGATGTTGCGATAAATTAGTTATATTTTAGATAAGAAATTTTTGTAACTTGGCACAGGCATTTGTTCTGTCATCAGTCGATTTATTGCAGTGCTTTATATGTAGGGCTCCCTGCTTCAAGCCTCCATGCATGGCAAATTTTACAGAATTCAGCTGCCAGGTTGTTTTTGAAAAAAGCACCGTAGGACCATGATCCTGTATTATGTGACTTACACTGCCTACACCCCCTCCCCCCATAAAGAATTCAATTCAAAGTTTTAGTGTTCATTTTTAAATCAGTTAAAATGAAGGGCACTCAGAATTTAGCAAAATTGTTGCAAGCATACACCCCCAGCTAGAATGCTTCATTCTCAAGAGTTAGGTTACCTTCACGTTAATATGTTTAGTAGATATTAGAAAGATCTTTTTCCATAATAAGTCCTATAGTGTGATTTATAGGCTAATACTGATATAAAGGTTTTTAGGAAAAAGTCAAAAAACATTTTTGTTCCAGGAAGCATTTGGAGTAGTGGAAAGTAACTGACTGGCAGTACAAGAATTGCTTTTGTGGATGGCAGGAACAGTAAATTATGTATGTCTAGATTTTACTGGTTCTGCATTGTTTTATTGTATTTTGGATTTTATTATGTTGTCACTAGCTTAGCCCAACTGGTTTGTTATAAGCTGGCTACCAATGCTTTTAAATACGATTTTCAGTGCCTGTTAGAAAGTTTCAGATTACATCAAGCAGTGTGAGCACTCTTTTAAAACTCTGAAAGCCTCCGGGTTACATTTTTTCCGCTTTATTTCCACACCACAGCTTTTCTGCGGATTTCTATAGGCCCTGTTTTTTTAACCACCCTAGAAAACACATGAGCCTTACTGCATACCTGGGACACAGATTCAAATCCTTTCTCTTCCATCGCTGCCATCACCCTGTGTGACTGACTGTAAGAGGAGTTGTTGCCCTGTGTGTCAGTTCACCCAGCTGTCACTTTATCTCCCTCTCTCTACCTTGGTTTACACATCTCTTATTGGGGTAATAACCTTAATATTGTTGTAAGCTGCTTATGGCAATCTCATTTTTTCTAAGCCGTTTGGGCACTAGAAATGTGCTGCCAGTCCATCCATCCTCAGATGTGTCTGCGCCCAGATGTCTGACTTAAGTGGAGCGTGTGCCGGGATTCTGTCTGGGTGAAAGGCACTAGACAAATTCAGGTTATGAAGATCAATTTTAGAATCCTGTATGTAGTAACCTAGTAGGCGATGGTACAGAAAGACCAATGGGCCTATCCAGTCTGCCCAGTTATTCCTGCCCACTCTGCTAAGGATGTATCCCAGCTGCCAGCCTTAGTGTGAGCAATTGCAAGATCTCTCTCCTTATCTAGGAGAGTTTTTGTCATCTTTCTTCTCATTTGTACTCTACCATCTGAGCATACAAGATTCCTCATTTAGTTTAGGCCCAGCTCCCTTCCCATATCTACGGTAACCACAAAGCTTAGTGGTAATCTGAATAGCCAGCATTCCCTGTATGTACCCAGATAAGTCCAGACTCCTGGGTTTTGCCTCCGTTCCAGCAGATGAAGACAGTTTCACTGACACTGTACGTAATCCAGTGTGGCAGCCGCAGCCCCTCAGTATTTCTTTGCTTCAGCAGATGGTAGATGGTGTTAAAACCTGCAGTCTGGAGTATATAGGAAGAAAAATAAGTTAGATCTCCAGTTCCTCCCAAGGTGTTATTAGGACCTGGTGGGACCATCCCCCGCTGTTTGAGGCGGACGAGCAGGAGTTTGGTGACCCTTGATGGCAACCCGTTCAGAGATTCTGTAGGGGTACATATCTGGTGGTCCAGATCCCTCATGCCCTACGAAGCAGCATCGGTTCCACTGATAGCTCTGCCATTGGAGTCCCATCTGAGCAGGGGAGTATTGAATTTCTCTTCCTCTTTGTTCCAGGGCTAGTTATAGCAGTAGATGCAGTTTTAAAGCTGGTTTAAAAACAAACAAAAAAAACAAGCAAGAGCAACTGGGAAGCAGTGGAATTGTGCTGGTCACTCGTTGCCTTGATTGCTGCTTCAGAGCTGGTCACCTAGGAGTTTCCTGAGCTTCAGGTAAGCGAGGTGGTGATAGCGGCACGCTACTCGGTCCGCGTGGCAGTGGTGAGACAGACACTGCCGTTCGTGTGCAGACTCGCGGTTGCGCCTACATTCAGACAGCTTGTATTCTGTGTGCATCCTGGTGGGAAATGCACTTTGGGGGAGCCCAGTGCTAGACGTCTAAATGAACCTCGTGGGTGATGGGGGGGTCTAGCTGTATCAGCATTGTTTAGATGCTCAAAATGATTTGACTACTACAGCTTTTGCCCATGTAGGGACATCCCCTCGACCTATGATGTCTCTGGAGGGGAGTGGAGTGGGAGGCAAGGCAATGGTCAATTCTCCTCCTCCCTTGTTTCCGATGGCAGAAGCTTCCCCGAGAGAGAGAAGTTGAGAGCAAGGTTGGAACTGTGGGCTCTGGTATAGATCCATCCTCCTCCTTTTCTTGGGTGAAATGTTTCCAGGGCCTGCAGACATATCTACTATGTAAGGATTGCATGCTCGGGCCTCCCATTCGTAAGTCACGGCGGGCAAATGCCACAAGGAGGCTGTACCTGGTAAAGTTCAAGGGGATGTGGATCATGAGACATCAGAGGATTCCAATGGGGATTTGACTTTCTCACCTCTAGAAGAGGAAGAAATTACATCTGATTGAGAGCCTCATTGGACTCTGCTCGTATTTTTTTCTTTTTTCACAGAGATGTCTGGCTGAGTTTGGCTCAGACCCTGAACACACTCGGTGTGGTCGGAAGTGAATTTAAGTTAGGTGTCCTGTTTCTTTTCCCCCTGTATCCAATTCAGGAGTTATTTGGCCTTCAGGGAATACATCAGAGGCAAGTTTTAAAAAGGGGAGAACCAATTTTCCTATATTCCACCTATTTTATGGTTCTGCAAAAAAAAAAAAATAATAATAATTTCAGCCGATATTGGATTTAAAGAAAGTAAATGCATCTCTCAAGGTTCCTCTTTCTGCATGTAGACTCTGAGGTCTGTCATAGCGGCGGTATGCAAGGGAGAGTTCTTGTTATGTCTCCACTTGACAGAGGCGTATCTGCACATAGCCATCAAGATGCAGCACCAGAAATTCCTAAGGTTCATGGTCCTAAGGGAACATTCTCTTCAGTTGGCGAAGGCTCCGCATACCTTCACCAAGGTGGTGGTGGCAGCTGCATTGCAAAAGGGGAGGGTGTGTTGGAACATCCATGTCTGGATGACTGTCTAATTCGTGGGAAATCAGAGAACCTTTGTCGACAAGCAGTAAAAATAATACCAATGCACTTGAAGTCTCTAGCAAAGAACCATTTAGTCCTCCCTCAAACTCTGGAGTATCTGGGCGCTCAGTTCGACACATTGATGGAGAGAGATTGCTGAAATTGCAGAGTCAGGTTTGGCATCTGCTAGAGATTTTGGTGCCCAGAGTCCTGGGTTCTGTGGCATCAACATTGGAATTAATGCTTTGGGTATTTGCGCATATGCAGCCTATGCAGGGGACTCTTCTCTCCCACTGGAATCCATTATTGGAAGAGTTTCGTCTTCCTCTTCCATTAGAGGGGGAAGCCAGGGACAGTCTCTTGTGGTGGCTATAGTGTGAAATTGGAGGTTCTGAATTGGGTAATAGTCACTACCAATGCAAGTCTCTTCGGATGGAGGGTGGGGTGTCAAGATCAGCCCAGTGATCGAAACAGGGGGCCTTATATCAATTGATGAGAGTGGTGCATTTTGCATTGCTTGCCTGTCTGCCATGGTTACGTAGCCATCCAGTATAGATCTTATTGGCTAATGCAACAAAGTTGGCTTACATCAACTGTCAAGATGGAACCAAGAATCAGGAGGTGGCTTAAGAGGCCCGGGCATTGATTCTCTGGGCAGAGCAGCACTTGAAGTGGCTGGCTGCGTCTCACATTGCTGGAGTGGACAATGTTCAGGCAGATTTTCTCAGTCTGAGAAAGACCCCGGGGAATGGGAGCTATCGGAGGCAGCAATGTGTCTCATTCATGGAAGATAGGAGTAACCCCATTCGGGCTTAATGGTGACCAAAGAGAACACCAAGGTGTTGTGGTTTTACAACCGCTGAAGAGAACAGTATGGAAGGAATCGATGCTCTGGTGCAGCCATAGACTTGAGGGATTTTTCTTTGTCTTCCCTCCATGGCTTCTGGTGGACAAGGGATTATGGCGGATAGAGAAACATCCGGGCAACGTGATCCTGGTAGCTCAAGCGTGGCCATGACGACCATGGTTCCCAGATATGATTGTTCCACTTGTGGATGCATTAATTCTTTAGCCCATGCATTACTCATAACCAGGCACATAAACATTGGTCCCTGATACCTGTATATCCCAAATTAACACATCATTTATTCTTAGTTATTCTCTACATGTTTCACGTATCATAACGCGTTACTGTTGTCTTTACATATATATTTTATACTATTCTATTTATTATTTATTTTATTTCAAGTTAGTTATTTACACCATTATCTATTTTATTACATGTTATTTACTATATAGATTCTCGTCATTTGATGAGTCACTGTTGTTTATTTAATATTTATTCTCATGTTCTGAAACTCCGTTTATTGTAACGCCTCACCGCGATTGTTTTGTTTTATGTAAACCGACCTGATTTGATATTTGTATCGAGAACGTCGGTATATAAAAATGCTAAATAAATAAATAAATAAATAAATATGATCAACATGGCCATAGACAGGCCGCTGAGGTTTGGACATCAGTCGACTCTTCTCTACCAGGGCCCAATAATTTTGGGTCAGGCGGCTCACTTCTGTTTCACAGCTTTGCTTCTGAGAGGAGACCATTGAGATGGAGGGGATATTCTGAAGCAGTTATTTCCACCTTATTACAGGCTAGGTGAACTTCTACATCCTTGAGGGTCTTTGAATCCTGGTCTGCTGTTGACGGAGTGCAGCCTCAGCCTTTTCAGGCTATGGTGTCGCATATTTTGTCTTTTCTATAGGAAGGTTCTGGTCAAGCGACTGGCCTTTAACTCTGAGAGTCCAGGTAGTGACATTGGGTTGTCTCCGGGGTAAGGTGCAAGGGTATCCTCTATCTGCACATCTGGATGTCATACGGTTCCTTCAGGGATCTAAGAACTTGCGTCTTCAGGTGCAGAGCATTTGTCCATCTTGGAATCTGAATCTAGTTCTTAGAGGATTGTTTGAGGCTCAGTTTGACCCACTAAAGTGGGCTTCAGTTAAGGACTTGACTCTTAAAGTGGATTTCTTAGTGGCTATTTGTTTAGCCAAGAGAATTTCGGAGCTCCAGGTACTGTCGTGTCAAGATCCCTTCCTATAGATGTCTGATTCGTGGGTATCTTTATGTATGGAGCCTTCTTTTCTGCGTAAGGTAGTCTCGGCATTCCATCTTAGTCAGATAATGGAACTGCCAGCTTTTTCGGATTTGGATTCCTCTATGCCTAATGCGGATGGGAGCTTAGATGGAAGGCATGCATTACTGAGGTATCTAAAGGTCATAATGATTTCTGTAGATCAGATCACCTTTTGGTCCTCTGGAGAGGCCCAAAGAAGAGAGGCAAGGCATCTAAGGCTACAGTTGTGTGGTGGCTGAAGGAAGCGATAGAGTTGACTTACATTTTTAAAGGGTGCTCGGTACCGTTATCAGGCAACCTCTTGGGCTGAGTCACAACAGGTGTCTCTGCATGAAATTTGTAGGGCACACTTTTGCTAGGTATTATCACTTGGATGTTGGCGCTCCAGCTTCCCTGTGCTTTGGTGAAAGTGTTCGAGTAGAACTCTCCAGGTCCCACCATAGTTAAGAGGAGTTTAGGTACATCCCAGGAGTCTGGACTGATCCGGGTATGTACAAGGAAAGGAAAATTGGTTCTTACCTATTAATTTTCGTTTTTGTGGTACCACAGATCATTCTAGAGACCCGCCCATTTATTGGGAGGGAGAGTCTACCTCTCATACTGTTGCTTTGTATATAATACGGAGTTGGAGGTTTTCAATGCTGATCGCTTATGGTAAATTTGGGAAGCATGTTTTTCATTGTCTTTTTGGGCAATTTCTGGCTCGTTGGAGCGGAGTGAGTTTGCTTAGAAGTTTATGGTTGTTGCTGTCATCTTGGCTTGGGTACAGGTCAATACTGAGGAACTGCAGATGGCACACTGGGTTATGTACAGTGTCGGTGAAACTTTCTCTGTCTCCATCTGCTGGCAGGGAGGCAAAACCCAGGAGTCTGGACTTATCTGTGGTACTACAGGAATGAAAATTAGCAGATAAGAACCAATTTTCCTATACTAGTGTGGCTATTGCCAAAACATTCGGTCTCCTACATAACCTGCCAGACAGACTTGGCTATGTGAATGCCTGTGTTTCCACTAGGACTTCTAGTTACTTCTCTACTTGCAGCCTGTTAACTAGACCTAGCTGCTAATTAATTGTCATCGTAGCCTGCCAAACATATTACTGAAAATAACGCTACAATTTTTTTTATATCAGTAATGCACCACTCAAACTTCTAGTTAAAGGACTGCGTTGTATAGATCTGATTTATTTAGAAAACAAACTAAAAACCCCCATTAAATCAATTCATGGGAAGGGGCCTAACTTTTTATTAATAGTCATTTGAACCTGTAGCGCATGTTCATTCAGTGAGGATCTCGGTGGCAGTATTAGCCGTTCTGAAGCGCATGGCCACCACTACTGGAATGGATGCCCAAACGAGGACTCTTCACGAGAGTGTGACGGGGAGAAAGAAAAAGATTACTGCATACACCAGTTAAAGTTTAATCAAGGCGCAGGAAGGAAATGGGACCTGCCCAAGGTCCTGCAGGGAGTCTGTGGCAGAAATGGGATTAGAACCCAAAAGTATGTAGCCCATGTCTTGCTAGTTAAAAAGTGTTCCTTCTCGTCCGTCTCAGGCTGACAGAGTTGCTGTCTACATCAAGCAGCCATGAAAACGTCTGGGTGTCTTGTCTCACCTGCAGGGGTCCCAGGCACTCGACGTCTGTGGAAGCTCACTCTAGTCTGCTTTTACAATGGTAGGAGGATATTATTTTCCTCCTGGATGATGTCCCATCTCTTCATCGTGCTCACCTTTCCAAAATACAGTTAAATATACTCAGAATCGCACTGTTAGTACTGTTTGATGATCCTTCTACTACTATTTATGACTTGCATAGCACGACTCGATGTGTGCAGCTTTCCTCCTCCTCCTCTCCAGACAGGGCAGGAAGCCAGTCGTACATAACTGGTGGCCTGGACTACAAGCTCGGTGATGATTGGATGGGGGTTTGAGGGGGATGTGAGGAGTGGAACCGGTGATGAATGGCCGTCTCCATGCTTCCTCCCGACAGGAATGTCGTTGAAGAAGAGCTGAAGAGCAGGCTGCAGCAGCTGGATGCAGGCTCTGCACCCCGCCTCGGGAACGGGGTGTGTCTGAGTCGCACGGCGCGCATGGTGATCTCTGCCGCTCAGTCCCGCAGACTCCTCTTCCCACTAGGGGGCAGTGCCAGCTCCCTTACTGCTGTGGAGAAAAGGAGACGTGACCAGGAGGAGAACAAAGGGGCATCTCTGAGCCACTCTGAGTCAGGTGAGGCCTAGGGGTCTTCAGTCCGTGGTGGGTGGGTGCACAGACCTCAGATCGCACAACTCATCAAGAAATGTCCAATAAATAAAAGGAAGAATTAATGGTATGTGGGGCAGTACCTTCAGCTCTTGCTGCATTTTTGTCGCTCACACACCATGGATCTGGGCTGGGGAATCTCCTCATTGCCGCCTTTTTTTTTTTTTTTTGTCCTTTAGGCTCCTCTCCCAAGTCCTCTGAGGCTCCACCTGCGAAGAGGACCCATCGGCAGCCAAATGGGAAGAGGAAATTGAGACTGCAGGGCGGCACGGAAAGGTAAACTGATGAAAGAAATTGTTTTCCATATGTAAGTCAAATGTGATTACTTCCCCCTAGAGACACCACTGCAGCAGCAGATCTGCTAATTGGCATTTAACTTGAGAATCTGCCACCTCCAGGGACAGCCTTCCACCGTCCAGCTGGTGCTTTAAAGGGGAAGTATCCCATATTCCGTCACTAGCCAGTCCCCGCTAAGGGCACGGCAGTAACACCTGGAATTCATGTACGTGGGGGGGGGGGAGTTCAACCCTTTTTGGACTGGTACCGGGGAAAAGGCGATTTCTGATTCAAAGGGATTGTTAGTCCTGCAGAATTTATTTAAACAAGGCTAGGATTCCTCTCTTAAAGCAGTGGGTTTAACTCGGACTGGTTTGTAATGAGCTTTGCTGCAGTACCTCTGCTGCTTGAATAGGAGGCACTGGAACCTGAACACTTTACCTGTGAGTCTGGGACACATTTTAAGCGCTGCCTTTTGAATGTATATACCCCCAGCTCCTGTGCTAAAATAGTAACACTAACCAGTATCTTTGTTTCCATTTCATCCTGCAACACCAGTACAGTCCAGTCCAAAACCAACGGGTGATGTCGCCCTGCTAGCAGACGGAGGCAGAGCGGGCAGATTTCTACCCGACGTGATCGCTACCTCTTATAGGTGGTGCGGCAGCACCGAGACACCCCAGTATGTTCTACCTTCAGCAGATGAGGGGACTCGCTGGTGGTGCAGCAGGATTTTGAAGGCATTGACTCTGCATAGGGCTAGGCCCCTGGTGCGTCCAGGAGAGCGAGACTAATTGGAGATTTCCCAGTCCCAGAGGGGACTAGGTAGAGCTGGGGGGAAGCATTGGAAGGAGAATGTGTATGCGCTGTGTGTGGTTTTTTTTTACTATCAGGCTGAACACACTACATACAGCACGCTCAGACAGGATTATTGCCTTGATAGGTCATATTTAGAAATGGTGATAAAATTAGCACAGTTTCCGATTTATGAATAGAAAGTTCACAATAGAACACAAAAGGGATAAAGCTTACTTCCAGTCCAGATTTCCTGTTCGTACCCCAGATCAGTCCAGACAAGTGGGTTTTGCATCCCCACCGGCGGATGGAGGCAGAGGATAAAAGCTTTGAGGCCCTGCAGCACAACCGAGAGCGCCCCCTGCAGTCCCTCAGTATTTCTCTGTCTCTAGCGGATGGTAGAAGTGCAAACCTGCAGTTAAGAAGAACAGAAAGAAGGGACAGAAAAGTTTGAAGACGCTCCCTGAGGTGTTAGGTTCCTTCGTGGGCCATCCCTCAGGTTGAGCCAGGCGAGCAGGGGGTTGGTAACCCCTGGGCAGCAGATCCAGGGTCCTGACAGCCAGGGTCCTGGTTCCCTCTTATCCTCTGAAGGCTCCTTCCCAGAGGTGTTGCCAGCAGCAGAGACGTATTCCTTTTTTTTTGCTTGAATATCTTCCTTTGCTATGGCTGCTGTTTCTTTAAAAAAAAAAAAAAAAGTTACATTTTTCTTGCATCAGCAAACGCTCAGGCCGTTCCAGGTTTGATCATCGAGGCAGGCCCAGGCTGGGGAAGAGAGCACTGTAGCTCCTCTGTTTGCAGCTTCGGGCTGCTCAGGGAGTTGGAAGATGCGTTGGGCAGTGTTCCCCTCATCCTCCTGTGCTCTGTAATCATGCAACTTTTATTCCTCTGCAGCAGGCCTGGCCGCGTGGAGCCAAGATGGCACTGACAGCCTGTGCGCTGCAATCGAGCGGCTTCTGTTCCTCTGCAGCAGGCCCGGCTGCGTGGAGACAAGATGGTGCTGTGACAGCCTGTGCGCTGCAATCGAGCGGCTTCTGTTCCTCTGCAGCAGGCCTGGCCACGTGGAGACAAGATGGCACGGACAGCCTGTGCGCTGCAATCGAGCGGCTTCTGTTCCTCTGCAGCAGGCCTGGCTGCGTGGAGACAAGATGGCACGGACAGCCTGTGCGCTGCAATCGAGCGGCTTCTGTTCCTCTGCAGCAGGCCTGGCCACGTGGAGACAAGATGGCACGGACAGCCTGTGCGCTGCAATCGAGCGGCTTCTGTTCCTCTGCAGCAGGCCTGGCTGCGTGGAGACAAGATGGCACGGACAGCCTGTGCGCTACAATCGAGCGGCTTCTGTTCCTCTGCAGCAGGCCCGGCTGCGTGGAGACAAGATGGCACGGACAGCCTGTGCGCTGCAATCGAGCGGCTTCTGTTCCTCTGCAGCAGGTCCGGCTGCGTGGAGACAAGATGGCACTGACAGCCTGTGCGCTGCAATCGAGCGGCTTCTGTTCCTCTGCAGCAGGCCCGGCAGCGTGGAGACAAGATGGCACTGACAGCCTGTGCGCTGCAATCGAGCGGCTTCTGTTCCTCTGCAGCAGGCCCGGCTGCGTGGAGACAAGATGGTGCTGTGACAGCCTGTGCGCTGCAATCGAGCGGCTTCTGTTCCTCTGCAGCAGGCCTGGCCACATGGAGACAAGATGGTGCTGTGACAGCCTGTGCGCTGCATTCGAGCGGCTTCTGTTCCTCTGCAGCAGGCCCGGCAGCGTGGAGACAAGATGGCACGGACAGCCTGTGCGCTGCAATCGAGCGGCTTCTGTTCCTCTGCAGCAGGCCCGGCTGCATGGAGACAAGATGGCACTGACAGCCTGTGCGCTGCAATCGAGCGGCTTCTGTTCCTCTGCAGCAGGCCTGGCTGCGTGGAGACAAGATGGTGCTGTGACAGCCTGTGCGCTGCAATCGAGCGGCTTCTGTTCCTCTGCAGCAGGCCCGGCTGCGTGGAGACAAGATGGCACGGACAGCCTGTGCGCTGCAATCGAGCGGCTTCTGTTCCTCTGCAGCAGGCCCGGCTGCGTGGAGACAAGATGGCACGGACAGCCTGTGCGCTGCAATCGAGCGGCTTCTGTTCCTCTGCAGCAGGCCTGGCTGCGTGGAGACAAGATGGTGCTGTGACAGCCTGTGCACTGCAATCGAGCGGCTTCTGTTCCTCTGCAGCAGGCCCGGCTGCATGGAGACAAGATGGTGCTGTGACAGCCTGTGCGCTGCAATCGAGCGGCTTCTGTTCCTCTGCAGCAGGCCTGGCCGCGTGGAGACAAGATGGTGCTGTGACAGCCTGTGCGCTGCAATCGAGCGGCTTCTGTTCCTCTGCAGCAGGCCTGGCAGCGTGGAGACAAGATGGCACGGACAGCCTGTGCGCTGCAATCGAGCGGCTTCTGTTCCTCTGCAGCAGGCCCGGCTGCGTGGAGACAAGATGGCACGGACAGCCTGTGCGCTGCAATCGAGCGGCTTCTGTTCCTCTGCAGCAGGCCTGGCTGCGTGGAGACAAGATGGTGCTGTGACAGCCTGTGCACTGCAATCGAGCGGCTTCTGTTCCTCTGCAGCAGGCCCGGCTGCATGGAGACAAGATGGTGCTGTGACAGCCTGTGCGCTGCAATCGAGCGGCTTCTGTTCCTCTGCAGCAGGCCTGGCCGCGTGGAGACAAGATGGTGCTGTGACAGCCTGTGCGCTGCAATCGAGCGGCTTCTGTTCCTCTGCAGCAGGCCCGGCAGCGTGGAGACAAGATGGCACGGACAGCCTGTGCGCTGCATTCGAGCGGCTTCTGTTCCTCTGCAGCAGGCCCGGCAGCGTGGAGACAAGATGGCACGGACAGCCTGTGCGCTGCAATCGAGCGGCTTCTGTTCCTCTGCAGCAGGCCTGGCTGCGTGGAGACAAGATGGCACGGACAGCCTGTGCGCTGCAATCGAGCGGCTTCTGTTCCTCTGCAGCAGGCCTGGCCGCGTGGAGACAAGATGGCACGGACAGCCTGTGCGCTGCAATCGAGCGGCTTCTGTTCCTCTGCAGCAGGCCTGGCTGCGTGGAGACAAGATGGTGCTGTGACAGCCTGTGCGCTGCAATCGAGCGGCTTCTGTTCCTCTGCAGCAGGCCCGGCTGCGTGGAGACAAGATGGCACGGACAGCCTGTGCGCTGCATTCGAGCGGCTTCTGTTCCTCTGCAGCAGGCCCGGCAGCGTGGAGACAAGATGGCACGGACAGCCTGTGCGCTGCAATCGAGCGGCTTCTGTTCCTCTGCAGCAGGCCCGGCTGCGTGGAGACAAGATGGCACGGACAGCCTGTGCGCTGCAATCGAGCGGCTTCTGTTCCTCTGCAGCAGGCCCAGCTGCGTGGAGACAAGATGGTGCTGTGACAGCCTGTGCGCTGCAATCGAGCGGCTTCTGTTCCTCTGCAGCAGGCCTGGCTGCGTGGAGACAAGATGGCACGGACAGCCTGTGCGCTGCAATCGAGCGGCTTCTGTTCCTCTGCAGCAGGCCCGGCTGCATGGAGACAAGATGGCACGGACAGCCTGTGCGCTGCAATCGAGCGGCTTCTGTTCCTCTGCAGCAGGCCCGGCTGCATGGAGACAAGATGGCACGGACAGCCTGTGCGCTGCAATCGAGCGGCTTCTGTTCCTCTGCAGCAGGCCTGGCTGCGTGGAGACAAGATGGTGCTGATAGCGGTTTCCGAGTGTGGGAAAGCTGGTTGGGCCAACGGCCTTGCTCAGGTACAGCTGAATGCAGCGGCACTATGCCGCAATTTGTTTCTGGAGGGGAGAGGTCTTTTGAGAGGAACGAGGCTGGTAGGAGAACCATGGGTTCCCAAGACCCCATTAGGATCAATACTTGGAGCCTAAACAGCCTGTCAGACAGTAGAAGGGCTATAGCTCCCCTATGAGGAAAGGCTGAAGAGGTTAGGGCTGTTCAGCTTGGAGAAGAGACGGCTGAGGGGGGATATGATAGAGGTCTTTAAGATCATGAGAGGTCTTGAACGAGTAGATGTGAATCGGTTATTTACACTTTCGAATAATAGGACTAGGAGGTATTCCATGAAGTTAGCAAGTAGCACATTTAAGACTAATCAGAGAAAGTTCTTTTTCACTCAACGCACAATTAAGCTTTGGAATTTGTTGCCAGAAGATGTGGTTAGTGCAGTTAGTGTAACTGGGTTCAAAAAAGGTTTGGATACGTTCTTGGAGGAGAAGTCCATTAATGGCTATTAATCAAGTTTACTTAGGGAATAGCCACTGCTATTAATTGTATCAGTAGCATGGGATCTTCTTAGTGTTTGGGTAATTGCCAGGTTCTTGTGGCTTGGATTGGCCACCGTTGGAAACAGGATGCTGGTCTTGATGGACCCTTGGTCTGACCCAGCATGGCAATTTCTTATGTTCTTAGCTTGGAAGGTGACAGACTCCCGGGAGCCTAGGAACTCCCCTCCCCCCATTGTCGCTGGTGATCTGGGTGGGGTGGGGGCAGGAGATGTGAGCTCTGGGCCGGACAGGAGAGAGGATGACGTGGAGTTTTCCTCAGAATTTGTCTTGCTTATGCATAAGGCCTTTTTAACCAGGAAAAACACTGGCTATAAAAGGCATTTTGGACTTCTTGGCCAAGGGGGTCAGGGGACCTCCTTCGCTGGCTGGGCTTGGACCATCCAGAGGAGCCTGGCGGCTCGGATGTTTCGGACCAGGGTAACCCAGAAGGTGGTCTGGGGGTTGTTCTGGGAGTGGATCAGAATGAATCAGCAGATCTCACAGCAGATGTTGATCGGGATAGGGGCATGGCTGATCCAGAAGAGGTCCTGATAATGAAGGGAGATGACCCGCGGGTGGTTCGTCTGGTCCATAAGGAGGAGTTGAGGCCTCATTTCCCATGTTTGGAAGGAACTGGTGTATGAATAGCCAGCACAAAGCTACACCTAGTGGATCCACAGCCAGCACAGATGACATCATACCTGCGTGGAAACGAAACTAACTTGGTCTGAATTCCTGGAAATGACTATACAGGTTTCTGCCCATAGTAACAGAGCACGTACACATGCTAAAATTTATTAATTGGCTATGAGATAATGGGTGGGCAAATGCAGACACCTCTTGATTGGCTGAAGGTAATCCCTTAAATTACTGAGCACGCACGTTAAATCTTTGTGCAGATTTAGAGCTACAACCATTGCTTTGTATGTCTCGCTGCTCCAAAAAAAAAGACGCATTTCTTTTTATTAAACCTCTCACTTTTATGACTCTTTAGAGCTGTTTTTTTATTGGTCCTATTAGCCAGGGGTTTTATACTGGGTATTAATGTGGTCCAGGAGGAGTCTGGTGATGAAGGGATGAATCCAGTATTGGTTGGACTCCGGGGCCCACGGGATAAAACTTAACTTTCCCTGAGAGGATCAAAAAGCTGGTGAACCGGGAATGGGGCTTAGGGTGGCTAGAGCTATAGCAAAATTATATCCCTTCACGGAGAATATACTGCAGCTGCTGGTATTGCCGAAGGTGGCTGCTTCGGTCTTGGCAGTCCCTAAGAAGACCATTCTGGTTGCAGGCTTGGAAGCGTTAAAGGAAATATTTCATCACTGAGAGGGTGGTAAATGCCTGGAATGTCCTTCCAGAGGAGAAGGTGAAGACAAAAACAGTGAAGGAATTCAAAGTGGCATGGGATAAACACTGTGGATGCCTAAAGGCTAGAGGATGGAAATAGAGTGCATGGGGGTAAAGGGGGGGGGGGGGAACTTGCTGGTGAGGCAGTTGCTACTCTTAACAATCAAGTTTTAATACTGTTAATGCAACTCCATCATTGCTCTCTGCTTCAGCGGCAGTAGAAAAGGGGAATTGGATTCAGGCAGCAACCAACAAAGGCCCCAACTTTTACGGTTTGGGGAACAAATAAACATGGGGGTAATTTGCTGATGTGGCTTTTACTACCCTTAATCACTAAACCTGATACTTTTGATGGAGCTTCAACCTTGCTCTCTGCTTCCACGGCAAGGGTTAAGGGAAATCTGATTCGAACAGCATCCGAGGGCCCTGACTTTTATGCTCTGGGAAACTGATAAGCATGAGGGTAGCCTGCACGGCGCAGCAGATACTGGCATAAGCTTGCTGGCCAGACTGGATGGATCATTTGGTCCTTTTCTGCCATCATTTCTATGTTTCTATGTAAGCTAGAGATTCATCTGAAGAGAATGTTTGAAGTCTTGGTGCTGAGCCTGCGTGCGGCAATCTGTGGAAGTCTGTTGCAGAGAGCTTGTTTGCACTGGATCTAGAAGTCTCGGCAGAAGTCTTCAGCCTGAGGCTGATGTTAACAGCCAGGCAGCTGAGTTGGAAGCTGGGATTGCATATGTGGCTGACATGCTTTATGACTTGATCTAGACTTCGGCCAGGAATATGGTTGCAGTGGTCTCTGCATAATGTCTGCTGAGGTTGCAGAATTGGTCAGCTGATATGTGGTCCAAGTCTCAGCTCTGTAATCTTTTCTTTAAAGGGAGGAAAATTGTTCAGGGAGGACCTGAAACAATTGATGAAGGTTTTGGGGGAGGCTTAAAGGAATAAGCTACCGGAGGATAAGAAAACAGTTGGGAAGTCTTTTCAGCCTCACTTTAGGTTTTGGGAAGTGCGGCGGTTTTCGTCCCATTAAGGGTTCTGCACTATTTTTGGGGCAGAGCCAGGACTCCAGTAGGCAGCAGTCCTATTGAGCGCCTATAGACTTCCCAGAGAGGGCTCCTGCCAGGGAGCCAGTGGCTGTAAGGCTTCATAATACAGGCAGACTGGTCTCGAGATGACGATGGAAGGCCATTTATCACAGTTTATGAAGAGTGGACCAGGATTACCTTAGACTAGTGGATCCTAGAGGTAATAAGGGATGGCTATGCTTTAGAATTTTTTTGCCTCATCCTGGAAGCTTTCATGGTGTCTTATTGCAGTGTCTGAGGCAAGCAAGAATCAATTTAGGACACGTTGTGTTGCCTTCAGTTGCTGGTATGATAGTACCGGTGGCAGCCAGGGATCGTGGTAGCAGGAGATATTCAATTTACTGTGTCATGCCAAAAAAGAAAGGAACCTTTCGTCCCATCCCTGATCTGCAAAAGGTGACATGTGATACTGCGAGTTCCCCGTTTTTCTGTATGGAAACGTTACGGGCGGTGATAGCGACAGGTCGTCGAGTGGAGTTTTTCTGGCCTTGCTGGACTTGAAGCCTATCGGCATATACCCATTTGGGAAGAGCATCAAACGTTTCTTCGTGTTATGGTTCTGGGGTAACCTTTCCAGTTTTGGGCCCTCCCATTCATTTTGTTGACTGCACCTCACAAGTTCACAAAGGTGGTGGTGGTAGCAGTGGCTCTCCGCAGGGAAGGGATCCTAGTTCATACTTATCTGGACGACTGGCTTATCCAAGGGAAATTGGAGGAGGTATGCTGGCAGTCTGTGTGTACAGTGATGGATATGTTGTGGTCCTTGAGCTGGATGGTGAATTTGGCGAAGTCACCTGAGCCCTACCCAGATGCTAGAATACTTGGGGGTGAAGTTCGATACTCAGCCCACAGGATTTGGAAGTTACAATCCCAGATGGTGCGGATTTTGCGGATGTCAGTGCCTAGGGCTTGCGATTATCTTCAGGTCATGGGTTCAATAGCATCTACGTTGAATTTGTACCATGGACTTTTGCCCGCATGCGCCCTCTATAGGGGGTGTTGCTGTCATGCTGGAATCCATTGTTTGAGAAGTTTCATCGGTATTTCCAGGTCCAGTCTCTCATGGTAGCTGTCTCCATCCAATTTGGAGAAAGGGATGGACTTGAAGGTTCTGGACTGGGTTATAGGGATCACAGATGCCAACCTCAAGGGTTGGGGGATGGTCTGTCAAGAACGGACGACATAAGGACTGTGGTCGCTAGTAGAAGCATCCTGGTCTATCAATCGCTTGGAAACGAGAGCAGTGTGCAGGGCGTTGGTGGAATTCATTCCATGAATCTGAGGTCAAATGGTCAGAGTGTTTTCAGACAACGTGACAATGGAGACTTATATCAATCGACAAGGGGAAACGAAGAGTTGCGCAGTTGCCCAAGAAGACAGGACCTTTTGGCCTGAGTGGAGCGACACAGGCAGGGGATAGCCGCTTCACATGTTGCAGGAGTGGACAGTGTGTAAGGGGACTATCTCAGCAGGCAACAGTTGGACCCGGGAGAATGGGAGCTGTCAAAGGAGGCCTTTGGCCCTATCCAGTCTCGTTTGGGTAGTCCCCCATCTGAATCTGATGGCGTCAAGGAGCAACGCCAAGACAGCAAGTTTCTTTAGCTGCTGAGGGCATGGATGCTCAGGTTTTTCCAGGGCCGACAGGAATCCTTCTGTACATGTTCCCTCCATGGCTGTTAATAGGTCGAGTGTTAAGGTGCATTGAGAGGCATCCAGCCAGGTGGTACTGGTGGCGCTGTAGTGGCTTTGTCATCTGTTTCGAAGATCTGGTTTAGCGCACAATAGACAGGTCCCTGAGAATGGCTCAGTTACAGGGGTTGTTAAGGCAAGGTCCTGTTTTCTCGGATCGGGTGGGTCGCTTTTGTCTCACGGCTTGGCTTTTGAGAGCAGGTGCTTGAGCCCGTGATAATATCCCCATACTGAAAGATTTACATTGGTTACCAATAACATGGTGCATCAGATACAAAATCGCTGCCATTATCCATAACCTTCCCCCCTGGATCACCTCCACTCTAAGGATATACACCCCTGCATGTATCCTTCACTCCTCCAGCCAACGTCTCGACATTCCCTCCCCAAGATTGCAAGCCTGACAAATGAAACTCGATTGCTCCTTTTTCAGTTTTGACTCTACATTCTGGAACCCCTTACCTTTACTACCTCCAGCTCACTAACGACTCTAAATGATTCAGGTAATTATTAAAAATTTACCTTTTCTCAGAGGCATTCCAATGAACTCTCATTTTGAACTTTCTGTACCATTTTTTGTCTCTATTATAATTTTATTATATTTTTATTTATTTTATTGCTATTTTAACTTTGTATGTTATCTTGTTCTCCACTCCGGACTGAATTGGAGGGGCGGGTAAGAAATGCAAATAAATAAATAAAAATCCCATGGCTCCATGCACAGCAAACCAGCCCCAAACTGGCAGACCAGGTTCAAGACCAGAAAACACACATTTTCTCTTCTCCCAGTCAGACCAGGTCAGACTGAGTGGGTTGTGCACCCGACCAGCAGATGGAGACAGAGATCAACAGGCTTGCTGATGTCACTGTGTGTGTGTGTGTGTGTATGTGTATATATATATATCTATCTATATATATATACACACACCTCCATGCTGAGACCAGCCTGTTAGTATTCTCTGTCTCCAGCAGATGGTAAGCAAGTGCCATGCTGTGATTCAGGTCTTGTAGGCTGGGTGAAACTCCTGAGGTGAAAGGCCAGCCCTCCCTCCCTCAGTTGAGCAGGGGGGGGTCCCAAGTTTTTTAAAACAGGAGGAAGAGTCAATGTAGGAAGAGCATTGGGACAGTTCCTTGCCAGAGCGTGGGAATGGCAGCCATTTTAAAACCCTCCCGGACGGGAGGAAGCAAGCAGGGAGGCCTGCTCTAAATCATGGGGCCAGATTCCATTGCAAGTGCAGCAGTGCTTGTTCCTGGGCCTACACCCTCAGCAAACCTGTCTTCTGGTAAAGAGAGCCTCACAAAGGAGCTTGTTTCTTTGGAACTTGTAGTTTCACTATCTGATGCATTTTTTGTTTCCTAGTTTAAAAAAAAAAAAATTCTTGTCCTACATCTTCTGTGGTTCTTCCGGGGGAACTCTGGTGATTTTCCTCTCTCCCTGAGTGGGTTTGATGGCATCCTTTCTGAAATGTTTCATCAGAGCATCTTGAGGTGGTTCTCCTAATGGGGTTTTTTTGGGGGTGCACAGGGTGTCCAGAGCTGCTCCTCTCTTTTGAACAGAGGGATCACTGGCTGGGCTTATCCAGGTCCTAAGGGACTGCAGTCACAGGGAAGTCTTAGAGGGAAAACCAGGATCTGAAGTAGCAGATCTCCTTTTGGTGAAAATGAGGATCCATAGGATTTGTACTTATCACATTGCAGCTATGACCTTGTTCTCTGTGGAACAGGTTACTCTGAACACAGAACAGAAAGGGGAGCAAGCTGTGGTGTAGCTATACCCCCTACTTGAAAAGGTGTCACAGCCTTTCACATGGTTACTTGGAGAGTCCTTGGTGTCTGCTTCAATTTGAAGAGACCATGACTCTCAAGTATTCCTGGGGACAAAATCTTGGGGCCCTTCTCCAGAAGGTTTTTGGCGTTTCAGCCTCTCTTCCTAGTGCTAGGTCACAGCAAGATTGAACTACGTCTTCAAAAGATGTTTGAAAGTAGTATCGCTAGCTCAGCTATGGGATGATGCACGGTTTCAGACCTTCCAGGACCTGCAGGTTGAATACGACCTTGATCCCAGTTCACAAACCTTATACCTGCAATTGCGCAGCGCTCTGATGGCTCGGTTCGATTTGAATAGACCTTTGGAGAATTTGAATGGCATAGAGCGGTATTTGCTCAAAAGGAAAATCTGTGGATGTTTCTGTTAAAAATATAAGGATTTTTATACCAGGACATGCTAGGTGCCAAACATGGGGCAGAAACCCCGCAATCCATCATTAAGGCATTTTAGTGCATCCTTATCTGAATGACTGGCTAATTCAGGCAAAGTCAAAGGAACTGTTTCTCTCTGAGGTCAGGGTGCTGGTTGCAGTAACTGGTTCACTGGATATTGCAGCTTTCTGTACCCAGAGTCTGGAATTATTTGCAGGTCCTGGGTTCTATGACATCTATGCTATATCTAGTTCCCTGGGTATTTGCGCATATGAGGCCTCTTCAGAGGATACTTTGGTCCTGCTGAACTCTGTCAGAGGAGATTTTCAACTACCACTGCGGAATTCAGGTCCAATCTTGCCAGGTGGCTTTCTTGGGCCAATTAGGAACTGGATGTCGAATTGGAGATCCCACATTGGGTGGTAGTGACCACTGAGGCCAGTCTGAGAGGCTGGGGAGCCATTGCCAGGGTCAAACAGCATAGGGCTAGTGGTCGGTGGAGGAGGTGTAATCTAGCAATCGTTGGGAGTTGAGGGCATTGACGTGGAACACCAAAATGACTCACTTTTTCAGTCACAGGTGGAAGGTCTCAGCGGAGGCATTCAATGCTCTGATTCTCCCATGGCTCTGCAGAGTTCTGTTATATGTCTTCCCTCCTTGGCTACAAATAGGAAGAGTGTGAAGGCGTATTGCGATGCATCCGGAGGGGGAGTGATCCTGTTCCTGGTACCTCCAGAGTGGCTGCATCCCAACTTGGTAATTTGTCAGTAGACAGTCCTCTAAGGCTCGGGCATCTTTCCAAGTTGCTCTATCTTGGACTAAGCATCTTGCATTAAGTGGCTCACTTGTGTCTCATGGGCTGGCTTTTGAAAAGAACTGTTGTCGATTGAGAGGCTATTCGGAGGAAGCCATTATTACCCTGTTGCAGACTAGGAGACCTTCCACTTTTTTGACCTGTGTTTGAGACATGATGCCTCAGAGAGAGAGCATCGGTGTCTCACATTCTGGTTTTATTTGCAGAATGGTCTAACAAAAAGGACTGGCATTCAATTCCTTAAGAGTCCAGATAGCAGCCTTGAGCTTTTTCTGAGGTAAGGTACATGGGATAACTATGGCTTTGCATCAGGATGTGGTCCATTTTCTTTGAGTGGTGAAACATTTGCGTCCTCCGGCAAAGAGTGTTTTTCTTGTGGAACGTTAATCTGGTGTTGCAGATTCTTTGCAGCTGTTCGTTCAAGCCATTGAGGAGGGTGTCGCTGAAGGACCTTACATTGTAATGTGGTGGTCTTAATGACCATTTGTTTGGCTATGAGGATTTGGGAGGTGCAAGCGTGGTCTTGTAGGGACCCTTTCCTTCAGTTTCCGGATGATGGGATGTCTTTACGCATAATGCCTTTCTTTTTACCTAAGATAGTCTCTGACGAGTACCTTAGGCAGATAATGGAACTTCCCTGGTTTTCAGAATTTGGACCCTTCTGTTCCATTTATGAGGGAGCTTCACTTGTTGGATGTCAGGTAAGTGCTGTTGTGCTACTTGAAAGTCACCAACAGTTTTCAAATGTCTTATTTTTTTCATTCGGTTTAAGGGAGCAAATAAAGAGAATAACGCTTCGAAAGTCATGTTTGCTCGATGGCTACAGGAGGCCATTGTGTCAATTTATATTTGCAAAGAGAGTTGATTCCTGAAGGGCATCAGACCCATTCTGCTAGGTTGCAGGTGCTATCTTGAACAGAGTACCAGTTGATGTAGCCACAGGAGATCTGACTGGTGGCAAGCTGGTCTTCTCTACATACTTCCACAAAGTATTACTGACTGAATGTTTGTGCGCCAGACGTGGCTGGTTTTGGAGAGAGTATGCTGCGAGCGGGTCTTTCAGGTTCCTGCCCAGTTTAAGGGAGCTTGGGTATACCCCATGTGTTTGGACTGATCTGGGGTATGAACAGGAAAGGAAAATTTGCTTCTTACCTGCTAATTTTCGTTCCTGGAATACTACAGATCACTCCAGAGCTCTGCTCTGTCTTCAGTGTGAGGATTGTAAAGCAGTTGTTTGTTTTTGGTTTGGGAATTTCCAGTTCCCTTTGAGGGCAAAGGGTTTCAGTTTGGAGAGGCTTGATCTTTTCCCTGCTTGGTTTGGAGGGGGCAAGTTGGTTTATGGCTTCACCTCATTTTGGCTTGGGTACAGGTCATACTGAGGAACTGCAGGTGGCACGCTATCTTAAGTAGCACATTGTCAATAAAGCTTTTCTTCTGTCTCCCTCTGCTGGTTGGGAGGCAAAACCCATGCGTCTGAACTGATCTGTGGTATTCCAGGAGCAAACATTAGCAGGTAAGAGCCAATTTTCCTTTTTCTCAGCCTGCTGTTATCTTCTGTCTTCTGCTCCTGTGCTTTGTTTTATTTTTTTCGCTTCCATAGCTTTTTGGACAAGTGATGGGGATGTAAGAAGATTTTCTCTCCATAGGTTTTTTTGAAATTTATAGTTTGTCTTATTTGATGTAGTTTTTCAGTACTTTGTCAAAACTGGTTGTTTCTCAGTGCTGTGCAACCTATAGATAGTAGTGATGATGCCAGAGAAATCTGTGTGCCCTGCCTCCATCTGCTGGTAGGGGACATGACCCATTGATTTTGGACTGGACTAGTATAGCAGGAATCATGGAAAGAAAATGAACAGGTAAAAATATCTTCCCGGGTTCTGTGTGCCATACCTATAGAAGATCTTAATGACCTTTGATAAATACAGTTCTACATTCTGTTCCTAATACATAATGAAGGTCCATATTCAGAGGCATTTAGCCAAATAACTCACAAATTATTCAGTTAAGTGCCAACCGTTGAATACTTCCCCTACTTATCTGGCTAAACTTTAGCTAAATAACTTAGAGGCATTTCTGGGAGGAATTAGATTAGCTAGGTAAATTAACTTGCTAAATATTTAGTTAGCCAGATAACACATCTGACTGACCGTGGTCATGCTGTAGAGCTGTCTTAAAGTTAAGATAGCTGTCTATATTCATTAGTGCGGTTGCGCTACTGAATATCCCTCCAGAATTAGTTGAATAACTTTATTCGGCTAAGTTTGCAATCTGGCCAGTGACTGAATATAGACCTCTATGGTTTTCATACTATTTTGTCCTCTTAAGATGATTGCCTGAGAAACACAAGCCCCCTTACTGACTACAGGCTGACGAGGCTGCCCAGTTCTGGTGGTAGTTCCCTCTCACCTCCGCATGTCACTTTCACGTCACACCTAAGCCTTGAAGGAAAGGAGACTCCTGAGCTGGAAGGTAAATTCAGCAGTGCACACTTTGAAATCAGTAACTGCTCTCGAATCCACAGGTCTCTGTCCCATGCATCCTCTGGGCCCAGGCAGAGCACAAGGCATAGAGGGGGACGAGGTCGAAGGGGGCAGAACTTCATCTCCCAAACTAGAAGGCCTGCCACAGCAGAAAGCAGCTCGGGGATCAACGAGGAAGTTGGGAGCTGCCCTATCTGCGGAGGTGAGTCTGGTAGCTGAGAAGTGAGTTATCTGGAATTACACTACTTTGCTGTGCTAACCAAACCCTAAGCCAGCTTACAGCTAGTCATTCCTTCTGCTGAAAGTTCCCAGGATCTGACAGGCAATGTTCATCTCTTAGAAGAGGGAGTGACAGCTGTGGTCTCCAGAGACTTCTCTAATAAAGCAGCAGGAGGACGAGAAACAGGGCTTAGACGTCCATGCTGTTTGACATCCTTTCCTCTCCCCTTGGCATATTGGGAATTTAAACTGAAGTAGGAGACCTCGCTTCTCTGCAGGTAGTCTAATCTTCAAGAAGGAAGTCAGAGTTGCCAACATGAACTAGAGAAACCTTTTCATCCCATTCTCATCAGTGCAAGGAGAGGCCCCCTTCAGTGCATGAATGTTAATACTGTGTGCATAAACCGGTGCAAGAGACATTGGTGCAGAAAAAGTGAAAACATAATATTGTACTGACTTCCGGTGTTTCTTTGGCTTTGAGAGCATCGGTGCCTGCACCAAAATTGACGACACTGAAAAAATATGGTACTCGTTCTGTCCAGATTAGTGCCAAGAGTCTGATACTTCATCTGTATCTTTTCCACCAACCAAAGATAGCCACGCTTTTGTGCAAAGAATGCGGCACGAGTTTGTTCATAAATGAATGAAAGCTGCTCAAGTGACTCCACAAGACACACAGGTTTTTCTGATATTAGAAAGGTGGTCACATCGGTTTGATTCGCAGGTTTCTGTTCTTCCTTATTTGAAATCGTCAGACATGGACCCAGGAGAATGGGAGCTAGTTCAGGAGGCCTTTCAACTCATCGTTGCTCAGTGGGGGTGATCTTTTGTGGATCTGATGGTGAGGTGTGTGCATGCGAAAGTGTAGTGTTTTTATAGTCTCAAACAGGACAGGCAAGTGCTCTGATTCGATGTGCTCGTTCAGATGTGGCCGGGAGGTGAGTTGCTCTATGTGCTTCCTCCATGGCCCATGATGAGCAGATTGCTGTAGAAAATAGCTCAGCATCCAGGCTTAGTGCTGTTGGGGGCTCCAGATTGGCCATGAAGTCCAATAAGGTCATGGGACACGCATCTTTGGTGTCTGCTGGTAGACAGACCGTTGGAATTGCCATTGTGCAAGAATCTACTGCATCAGGGTCCAATCCTTCATGTAAATTTGGGTCAGTTTTGTCTTACAGTTTGGTCCTTGAGAGGGCTTGACTCTTGAAACATAGTTATTCGTTGGCAGTGGTGAGCACTTTGTTGCGAGCTTGTAAATTTTCTACTTCATTGGCCTACATTCGGGTCTGGAGGGTTTTTGAGCATTGGTCCCTTCGACAGGATCAATTCCCTTAATCTTGGACTTTCTTCAGGAAGGTCGGGTTAAGGGGTTGGCCCTGAATATGCTGACGGTACAGGAGGCGGTGTTGGCATGTCATGTGCAGAGGAAACCTCTTTCTTTCATCCAGATCTTTCTAGATTTTTGAGAGGAGTGAAGCATATTTGGCTGCCGTTATGTATACCGGTACCCCTTTGGGATCTTCATCTGGCACTGTTTGTTTTTGGTGTGTCCCACCTTTCATATGCTTCTGCTGCTTTCCTTGTGCTTGCTGACAATGAAGACTGTGTTCCTGGTCACTGTATGTTCGGTGAGGTGGATTTCAGATCTGCAGGCTCTGTCGTCTCAAGAGCCCTTCTTGGTTATTAGCCCAGATAGAGTGCAGATTAGGACTGTGCCAAGGGAAGACAGAGCAGAAGAAGGCCCATTGAAGTTTGATATCGGCGGTAGCTAATCTGCCTCCAGGAACACTTTGCCCCCTTTCAGCTGAGCCTTTAAAGCTGCAGTTTGTCATCTTGCTGGCGATTCCTCTCTGAGTATATCTTGCCTTATTTTCTAATTAGCAAACTGTGATGGGAAAGAAAAGGAAGGATGGGATTTGGCCTCTTCCACCAGGGATCAGTCCTCTTCAGCTGGTACAGCCCACCATTAAATCCTTTATGTTGGCTGCCACTTAAGAATCTGGACATGAGGGGGCTTGGAGGGACCATATCTCCTTCTGCCCAGAAAGAGTCTTTGGTTTCTCTCAGCCAAGAAGCTTGGTATAACCCTCAACCAGGATTGAATGTACTTTTCAGGCTCTTTGGTCGTAGAGTCATTAAACGAAAGTGTCTTTGTACCTTTGCTCCATGTTGAAGAAAAGCCTGTAACGCAGGTTATTTTGAGAGAGGGGGGGGGGGGTATTTCTTCAACTCCCACTATTCCTAGGGAGATCTCTGTTCCGACACTATCTCCAGATACCCTTGAAACCTTATGGTAAACTTCTCTTCCTTCTAGCATTGATGTAACTGAGTGTTTTTGAGAATGAGAAGAGTCAATGTGAAAGTAAGATTCATGAATTATCAGGGAGTATCAAGAAGCTTCAGGAGATCAATTTATCTTTAAGGATAAGGAGTATTCCCATTGTAGATTGGAAAATTATAAAAATTATCTTAGAAGACTTAATTTGAGATTGAAGAGGATTTAGGAAAGTTAATCAATCTCCTTATTGGAATTACTTGGGAAATATTATTCTGATGTAAAATCCTCCTTTCCTCTCCTAACTAAATTGTATTATCTTCTAACTGGTCCTGATCTTCAAAGGGAAAATTTTGGGTAGGGAGAGGGACCAGATCGATAATTTAGAGCTGTTGGATTTTCTGCAGGATTCAGATATCGATTCCCATGCTACCCTGTTGGTTGTGTATGCTTTAGAGTCAAACAGAGAATGGACTTTGACACAATTTGTTTGGTTGCAGAATAAGACTTTTCTAGGTCATAGAGTAGCCACATTCCCAGATGTCTCAAGAGCTGCTCAACAAAAAGGCTTTATAGACCTCTAGAGAGCGATTGCTTTAGGGTTTACGTTTTGTAGTGAGATTTCCTTGTAAGAGTTTGCTAAAAGCTGGGAATGATAGGTTTTTGTTCTTTGACCCTAAGCAGCTTGAACCATTCCTTCAATCTAGAGTTTCTTCTTCAACTCCTGCCTGTGTTTCCAGGGAATCTCACGACCTTGTTTAATTAAAGAAGTGGCTTTTACTAATAAGTTTTAATATATTCTCAAACCTTCTTCCCTCAGTCTAGAACTAATTTGTTATATCTTCTTTTTATTCAATGAGGTATTAGTTAAGGGTTTTCCTTTTTTTATATCAATTTCTTTTTCTTGATGAGTTGAAATAGAGATTTAAACAAAAAAAAAAATTAGGACCGTGCCTTCCTTTTTGCCAAAGGTGGTTTCGGTTTTTCACTTAAATCAATGCATTTCGTTACCTTTGGATGTGCAGCGGCATCTGTTGCAGTATCTTAAGAATACCAATGATTTTCACAAAATCGAATTTTTCCTCTTCATGGAGGAGTAAAGAAAGGGGGAAGTGGCTTCCTGTACTGCCATGGCTCATTGGATTAAGGATGTGGTGATGGCTGCCTATGCCTAAGCACGTGAAGGCTTATTCTACCAGCGCGCAAGCAGCATCTTGGGCAGAACTGCGGCCGATCTCTCTGGCGGGGATCTCTTGAGTGGGCAGTGTGGTCGCCTCTGCGTACTGTGGGCCAGGCCTTATCCTTTAGACGTGGCGGTGAGAGAAGACGCGTCTTTTGCAAGGGCGGCTCTGAAGGGAGCCCAGGCAGCCTCCCGCTCTTTTGGGGGCGTAACTGTGATACATCCCTGTATGAAGAGAGAGTTGATCATGTCCTTTCCTCTAGGACAGGCAGGGCCAGTCCACACTCCTGACCTGGGCTGCCTTGCTGGGGTTTCTATCCTGCTTTGTCTGGTCCTTGTCAGCAGTATCGTCGAAGGCAGAGCGAGGATCACTCGGCATTTTTGGGTTGCTCTAGGACCTGGTAAATGTATACCTTCTGCAGGATAGATTTTCTTGCTGCTAAGTCCAGTGCTTCTGGTTAATTGGGAAGGCAAAAAAAAAAGGTTTAAACTGATTGTTAAAGTTAGAGTTTGTTCAGTTGGCTTTTGCAGAAATACTGTCAGGCTGGTGGGGGATAAGGGATTCCCCTTCAGAGCTCCATATGACGCGTTCCCCCCCACTACGCATCTGATACAGAGTTTTAAGCCAGGCTATTGCTCCAAAAAAAAAAAAGATACAACTTATTCTCTCAGGCTACATAGTTTTTGGGGCTTTTTTAAAACACGTTTTGTAAACCTTTGGGGTTTTTTTTTTCCTATTATGTATCCTGGGAATATAATATAAACATTACAGAAGTTTTGCATTTATGCAAAGGCTAAGGAATGAAGAAATGGTGGAAAGAGCAGGGAAACATGGCTGCTGTAGCACTGAAGCTGTTCCTGCTGCCGTTTAAAGTGATACAACTTCGGGCCTCTTCATCATAACAGCAGGGCCAGCCATGAAACTACAGGATGGTGGGCTGGTAACCCTGATCATTCAAATCAAAAAATGTTAAGGATTGAAGCTGTTGGTTTTCTTTTGCGGCACATAGGTTGCCCACCCCTGGGTTAGCCAGCTATCAATTATTTGGTAATTAAGCTATATGAGCCTCGCTCTCCTGTGATCATGCATCCTTGCAAGGGTGGCTCTCCATTTATCTTCTGTTTCCCTGGCCCCATAGCCTTTGAATGCCATTCTGTCTTCTCATCAACCTTAGCCGCTGTACTTGTCATTGATTCTGAGTTTGTGCTTTGTGTATACATGATAAATACAGTATTGTCAGCTATAAATAATCCTCTTTTTTTTTCCTTCCTTACTCTCAGGTTGTTTCCACCTGGATTTCCTTCCCATGCATGCTTCTAACTGTGGGGAGGTGGAGGATCCGGAGAAGCTGTCCTCTTCCTCGGAGGATTCATACAGTGACGACATACGTTTCTTCACCACGGAGGAGGCCTCCAGGGTGCCGTGTCCTCTCTGCGGCTGTCGGTACAGTGCCACAGCGATTGAACAGCATGCCAGCACATGTGGCGAGCAGGCAGGCCCTGCACGCCCTTCCGCTTCCTGGATCTGAGCTGAGCAGGACAGATATGACCTGTCTCCATCATCATGGCTGCTGCTGTCAAAGGCTGGGGAATCTCTAGGCTCTGAGGTTCTCACACTTTGTTCATCTACTAACTTGGCAAAATGTGGAATGGCGGTTCCAGGAACTCCTGCACAGGACTTTTTATCTGGCTTAAGATCCTGCTCCAGGTGGCGTCTGTTGAAGACCATGGCATGACATTGTGAAAGTAAATGTGGAAATAATTCTGGTCTCTTTTTTTTTTTTTTTTTTATGCAACCTTATTCCACCGGTGTTAGCTTAATTCATATTTTTCTACAGTCTGCAGGACAAGCACTGGGCTGCATTGAGAGGAGAGTTAGAAAGTAAGGACTGGATTAACATTTTATGGTGAGACAAAGATAGAAACATAGAACATCCAATGTGCCCATCTATATCTCCCGCTCAGCTTTATAGTCCCGTATTTTCCCTTGGTGATACTGTATGCTTGTTTCATGCTCTCTTGAATTCTGATACTAGCCTTCTCCCTCACCTCCCAGGAAGGCTGTTCCATGTGTCCACAACCTTTTCTGTAAATAAATATTTCCTTAGATTATTTCTGGGTCTACCTCCTTTCACTCTTATCCCATGATCCCCTGTTCCAGAGCCTCCTTAACATTAAGAGGCCCACCTCCTGTGCATTTATTTCTTGGTGGTATTTAAATGTCTCTTGTACCTCCCCTTTCCTCCAGGGTATACATAATAGCATAAGAATTACCCTACTGGGTTGTCAAGCCAGTATCCTTTCTTCAATAGTAGCCAATCTGGCAAGATCCCAAATAGTAAATAGATCCTATATTTCTAATATATGGCAGTAAATAGTGGCTTTCCCCAAGTCCACCTGGTCAATAACAGTTTATGGATTTCTCCTCCAGGAACTTGTCCAAAACCCTTTTTAAACCCAGCTACACTAACAGCCTTAACTACATCCTCTAGCAACAAATTCCAGAGCTTAATGGTTTGTTAAGTGAAAAAAACATTTCTCCTGTTTGTTTTAAATGTGCTACTTGCTAACTTAATGGAGTGGCCCCTAGTCTTTGTACATTTTTGAAAGAGTAAATAACCAATTCACATTTATTCATTCTAATCCACTCATTTTATAGATCTTTATCATATCTCATCTGTCGTCTTTTCTCCAAACTGAACAGCCCTAACCTCTTTAGCCTTTCTGCATAAGGGAGCCGGTCCATCCCCTTTATCATTGTGGTTGCTCTTCTTCTCTGTACCTTTTCTAGTTCAGCTATATCTTTAATGAGATGCGAAAACCAGAATTGCACACCGTACTCTAGGTGTAGGTCTCACAATAGAGCGATGCAGAGGTATTATGGCACTCAGGAATTAATTGTTTGCTTTTGTGAGTGCTGCTGCACACTGAACTGAGGTTCCCTGTACGTACCCGGATCAGTCCAGACCGTGGGTTGAGCCTCCTGTCCAGCAGATGGAGACAGAGGAAAAACTGAAAGGGTATCCTATATCAGGACAGAGCCCACCCTGCGTCCCTTCAGTATTTCTCTGTCTCCACCAGATTCAGACAGTTGAACCTGCGGTTCTCTAGATTTATCTCCTTTTCTTCTCCTTGGGGATTTCTCTTCTCTTCTTCCCTCTGGGTTGATACAGGATCAAGCAACTATTGTTAATTTCAATTAAAAAAAAAACAGAGAAAAGTTTACACAGTGAGACTAAGTTGTCTCCTAGCTCTTACTGGGTCCCAGGGGGGGACCTGTCCCCTTGAGTATTCAGACTGGGACCCACTTCCCGGTGATCTCCAGCCTGGCTGCATGGGGTGATACTGGTGGTCCTTCCCTTTTTTTGCCTAGTCTGAACCTGTTGAGGTACCTACCTCGAGTCCCATAGCAGGAGGTGTTTTTTCCTCTGCTTGATTAAAGTTTAAAAAAAAAAATTCTAAGACATCAGACTTACAGGCAGTCGACAGCGTTCTTACTTGCTAATTTTTGTTCCTGTAGTACCACGGATCTGTCCAGACTCCCGCCCTTTCTACGTCTGCTCACGATTTTTCCGCTCGAAGCTTTCTTTTCACAGAATCCTGGATTGGCTACTTCTTACCTGAACTACAAGTCACTGGAGGTACTCATATTGTTTTTCATGTAAGAGCAACTACTTACCTGTAAACATCTGGATTCCAATTGACTGTTAAAGTTTATTACTTGCTTGATCTTATTCTGGTTCATCTTTCAATAGTTCTTTGTCTGCTTTGATAACGTTTATACTGAAGGGGCGCAGGGTGGGCTCTGTCCTGATACGGGATACCCTTTCAGTTTTTCTCTGTCTCCATCTGCTGGACAGGAGGCTCAACCCACTGTCTGGACTGAAAAGCAGGTAAGAACCAATTTCCTATTTCAAAGTATTGTCCACAATGACTCCCAGACCCATTTCCTGAATGGTAAATCCTAATCGGGAACATAACATTATGCAACTTACTTTTCCCTATGTATATCACTTTGTACTTGTCCACATTACATTTCATCTGCCATATGGATGCCCAGTCTTCTGGTGATGCAAGATCCTCCTGCAATTTCTCAGTCTGCTTGCGATTTAACTACTCAAAAAAAAGTTTGTGTTGTCTGCAAATTTGATCTCCTTGCTCGTTGTTCCTCTTTCCAGATCATTTATAAATATATTAAAAAGCACTGGTCCTAGTACAGATCCCTGAGGCACTCCACTGTTTACCTTTCTCCACTGATCTTTCTGTCCCATATGTTTTATTATGAAGACCGTTGACTGTTTTAGTAGGTGCCCTCTGGTCTGACTGTATCCTTTTAAAGGTGCAGTCTCCAGTATTGTACATACTGAGGCAATATCACCTCCCCTTTTCTACTGGTTATTCCTCTCCCCATGCATCCAAGCATCCCTCTGGTTTTTGTCGTCACTTTATCTTCCTGTTTGGCCACCTTAAAATCATCAGTTATGGTCACCCCCAGATCCTGCTTCTGTTGCATTCACAGAAGAGCTTCACTCTTATAGTGGACTTCTCCTTTGGGTTTTTGCAACCCAACTATATGATCCTGCATTTTTTAACAATACATTTTAGCTGCCAGTCTCTAGACTATTCCTTACATTTCACTAGATCCCTTTCTCAGGCTTTCCATCTCTTTCAGGCCGTCTACCCTGTTGCAGATTTTGGTATCTGCAAAATATAAACCATTCCCAATGCCCTTCCGCAATATTGCTAATGAAAATGTTGAACAGACCTGGACTGAGGTCTGATCCTTACAGCACATAAATGGTAAATCAGCCATCTCCTCTGCGTGCGTTCCATCTAACACTACCCTTTGTTGCCTTCCACTTTATCAGTTTCTGATCTAGTTGGTCACTTTAAGGCCCATTTCTTGTGAGCTCAGTTTGTTTATAAGTTTTATGTGTGGAACAGTGTCAAAAACCCTGCTGGAAATTTTATTTATTTTATCAAGCTTCTATTCTGCAAAATCAAATACATTGTCCAGTGCAGATTATAAAATACATTCATAATCATTATGACTATAAGCAGTACAATGCATAAAACCATCAAATAAACATAATGAATCTAAAAAAAAAATCAATAAATAAAATGTCTGTCCAAAGTATGTATAAAAAGCATGGCTTTCACCTTTTTTTCTTTTTTCCCTCAAACCAGATAACTGACAACTTCTTGTAACTCATTAGGTAAAGCTTTCCATAAGGTAGGAGCGCAAACATCAACAGAGCTGACTAGGGAAACCCACAATAATCGATACATAATTTATGGTATTTTAGTTCCTTGTTCTTTATGTATTGATTATTGATGATATTATTGATGTATTGTAATAGCGCAGCAATAATTTCAGCTAGGATATAGTAGTTTGTGACATCACCATGTCCACCATTATTGCTGTGCTATTACAGTATAGCAACAGAACTATTTGCAAGGAAAAAATTATTATAAGATCATTCCCTGTACGTACCTGGATCAGTCCAGACAGTGGGTTATGTCCCCAATCCAGCAGATGGAGTCAGCCCAAAGCATCGAGGGGGCGTCACCTTAAGTACTACTACCCCCTCTGCAGGAGTTCAGTATCTTCTGACTCCAGCAGATGCGAGTAGTGGAATCTGGGCTTGCTCCCGTTTCCTATCACCTATTTCTTTTGCGTCCCTTGTTTGTTTGGGGCTCTGGTTTCTGTAGGTTTGTTTAGATTGTTTGGATCAAGTTGTATTTAAAAAAAAAAAAAAAAAATTTGGGTAATTGGAGAGGCGTGGCTTTCTCCTTGCTCTCTGTCTCTCCCTTTCCTCTCTACCGGCGCTAGTCGTTGCTGCTCCGGGGTAAGTGAGATTTTGTTTTGGGCTGTTTTTCCTTTCTTCTTTACAGCTAGGTTGCACGCGGCTGCCGGTGCTCCGGCCTGCTAGCGTCTTCACCCTCTCCCGCGGCCATTTTGCGGCTCCTCGTGGGCTGCAGCGGGGAGAGGGCTGATCGTCACCAGCGGGTTGTGCGGCCAGGAAGGCCCCCCCGCGGCGCCGTTTTTCTCTTCGGCGGGTAGCGCAGGCCACCAGGGCCCCCCCGCAGCGGCGATCCGTCTCGCGGCCCCTCCCCCGGGTTTCCAGGCGTTCTGGGCTGTCGGGGACTGTTTGAAACTTGCTCCGGATGCCGAGGCCAGCGCGTTGCTCGGCCTGTGGCGAGCCTGGATCGCGCGTCTCAAGGGAGGGAATTTGTGTGCGGTGCCTCCCCGGGGGGGAAGGCACTTCTCGGTCCCTCACTCTTCGGTCCTCCATGACAGCCTTGCCCGGGCGGCGCGGGCCGGCCCCTCCCCCATTCCTGGCGGGAACGGCGGCCATCTTGCATGCGCTGCGCCCTGAAGGGGCCCAGGCAGCGCGGGGGGACGAGGAAGCTTCGGAGGGTTCACCCCGAGGTTAATACCTGAGACAGACCCGGAGGAAGGCCCGCTGGGGCAGGGTCCCCAGGGGCCCCCACCCGCGGAGGTCCCCCCGACTAGACCGGGATTTTCCCTGGAGTTTATCCGTCTGATGCATACGGCTTACCTGCAGGACCTGGCTGCGCTCTCGGATCCGCCACCACCCAAGCTACCGCGACCTTCGCCCTCCTATCCGGCCCCCCCCGCTCCGGCGGGCGTGGGGGCCCCACAGCCCCCCAGCCAACCACGGCTCCCGGTGGGCTCGGGGGGGCCTTGGGTCGGCACCAGCTTCCCCTGGGTCGGACCCTGCGGCGGCGGGTCAAGGGGACTCCACTTCAGAAGGTGAGGATCCGCGCACGCTACGTCTCTTCCAGCGGGAAGAGCTGGATGACCTGATCCCCCAGATCATTCAGGGGTTGGACCTTGACCCTCCGCCGGATCCGCCAGCTCCCGTCGCGCCCGCTGTAGTCACCTTCTCAAAGAAGGGAGACCCGGTGCTGGCCGCCCTTCGCCCGAGGGCTCGGGCTTTTCCCATTCACGAGTCGTTCCTGCAGCTTCTCACCAGGGAATGGGATGCCCCGGAAGCCGCGCTGAAGGGCAGCTGCGCCATGGAGAGGCTGTATCCGCTGCCGGAAGATTTTCTGGATCTCATCAAGGTACCCAGAGTGGACTCCGCGGTGTCGGCGGTCACGAAGAGAACGACTATACCGGTGACGGGTGGAGCAGCGCTAAGGGATACGCAGGATCGCAAGTTGGAAGTCTTCCTCAAGCGGGTCTTCGAGGCCTCCGCAGTGGGGCTGCGGGCTGCGATGTGCAGCTCGCTTGCCCAGCGGGCCAGTCTTCTCTGGGTGCAGCTATTGCTCACGTCCCAGGCGTTGCCACCTGGGGAAGCCGCCCAGGCGGATAGACTGGAAGCTGCGGTGGCATACGGGGCGGACGCTTCCTACGATCTGTTTCGGGTCCTTGCCCGCTCCATGGCCTCGGTGGTGGCGGCACGTCGACTCCTATGGCTACGCAACTGGGCGGCGGACACGTCCTCCAAGTCGAGTCTGGGTTCCCTGCCATTCAGGGGTAAGTTCCTGTTCGGCGAGGATCTGGACCAGATCATCAAGTCTCTGGGGGAAAACGCGGTCCATCGCCTGCCGGAAGACAGATATCGCTCCACCAGGGCTTTTTCGTCCTCCAGGACTAGAGCCAGAGCGCAAAGGCGCTATAGGAGCTATAGGCCGGCGGCGGCTCGGCCCCCTGCCCCCAGGTCTCAGCCCTGGTCTCGCTCCTTTCGCGGGCGCCGCCCTGCGCGCCCCGCTTCCACGGCGGGACAACCTTCACCCAAGTCCTCTCAATGATGTTCAGCTCGCCCACTCCACCGTCCCCACGATTGGAGGGCGGCTGGCGTTCTTCTACGAGGAGTGGGCACGGATCACCTCGGATCAGTGGGTCTTGGACACCATAGGACGCGGCTACGCTTTGGAACTTGCCCGCGCTCCGAAGGGTCGGTTCATCTTCTCGCCCTGCGGCTCGGCCATCAAGCGAAGGGTGGTGCAGTCGACGTTGGACAGACTGTGGGAGATAGGCGCCATTGTGCCCGTACCCTCCGGAGAGGTGGGCTCGGGCCATTATTCCATCTACTTCGTAGTACCAAAGAAAGACGGCTCCTTCCGCCCCATACTGGACCTGAAGGAAGTCAACAAGTCCCTCAGGGTGATCCGGTTCCGCATGGAAACGCTGCGTTCGGTGATCGCGGCGGTACACCAAGGGGAGTTCTTGGCCTCCTTGGACTTGACGGAGGCCTACCTTCATATCCCCATTCGCCAGGAGCATCATCGGTTACTACGGTTCAAGATTCTGGATCAACATTTCCAGTTTGTGGCGCTTCCGTTCGGCCTGGCAACGGCCCCACGCACCTTCACCAAGATCATGGTAGTTGTGGCGGCTGCCCTTCGGAAGGAGGGTATTCTAGTTCATCCTTATTTGGACGACTGGCTCATACGGGCGAAGTCTTTTCGGCATGGCCAGGCGGCAGTGGCCAGGGTGATAGAGTTCCTGCAGTCCCTGGGTTGGGTGGTGAACTTCTCCAAGAGTTCCCTCGTGCCTTCGCAGCGCTTGGATTTCTTGGGAGCGACCTTCGACACCCGTCTGGGGGCGGTTTTTCTACGACAGGACAAGGCGCACTCCCTGCGGGAGCACATACAGCGGTTCTCTGCATTACCAGCTCCCACCTCCTGGGACTATCTACAGCTCCTGGGGGTGATGGGCTCCACCATCGACATGGTTCCTTGGGCATTTGCGCACCTCCGGCCGCTACAGAGAGCACTCCTATCCCGCTGGAAACCACTCTCGCAGGACTACCAGGTGATACTCCCGCTGCCCCAGTTTGCACGGAGCAGCTTGGACTGGTGGATGGTCCCGGAGAATCTGGCTCGCGGCGTGTCCCTCGAGCTACCAAATTGGGTAGTGGTTACCACCGACGCCAGTCTCGTAGGCTGGGGGGCAGTCTGCGACCGCAGCGCCACGCAGGGGACGTGGTCCGCGGAAGAGTCGGCGTGGTCCATCAATCGTCTGGAGACCAGAGCGGTCAGGCTGGCGCTGCTTCACTTCCTGCCGCTCCTTCGGAATCGGGAAGTCAGAATCCTGTCGGACAACGCGACCACGGTGGCCTACATCAACCGACAGGGCGGCACCCGCAGTCCACAGGTCGCGCTCGAGGCGGCGATGTTGATGCAGTGGGCGGAACGGCACCTGGCCCGTCTGGCGGCCTCGCACATAGCGGGCGTGGACAACGTCCAGGCGGATTTCCTCAGTCGCCAGCTCCTGGATCCCGGAGAGTGGGCCCTCTCCGACGAGGCCATGCAGCTCATCGTTCGGCAGTGGGGTCCCCCCCACCTGGATCTTATGGCATCCGCTCAAAACACCAAGGCGCCTCGTTTCTTCAGTCGCCGGAGAGAACGGGGGGCGGAGGGCGTCGATGCTCTCGCGCTCCCGTGGCCGGCCGATCTGCTTCTATAAGCGTTCCCCCCGTGGCCGCTGGTGGGAAGGCTACTACGACGGATAGAGGCTCATCGGGGGACCGTCATCTTCGTCGCGCCAGAGAGGCCGAGACGACCTTGGTTTGCGGACCTCCTTCACCTAGTAGTCGACGGACCCATCCGGCTGGGACATCTTCCCCGCCTCCTCCACCAGGGCCCAGTATTTTTCGACCAGGCAGAACTCTTCTGTCTTGCGGCCTGGCTTTTGAGAGGCGTCGCCTCCGACGGGGATACCCGGAGGCGGTAGTGTCCACGCTGCTGCGCTCCCGAAAGACCTCGACGTCGGTGGCCTATGTGCGGGTCTGGAAGGTGTTCGAGCTGTGGTGTACCGGCCTGAACACAAGACCCTCGGAGGCGTCGGTCTCTCAGATCCTCCAGTTCCTACAAGAAAGGGTGGACAAGGGGCTCGCTTACAACTCACTTCGGGTTCAAGTGGCCGCTCTTGGCTCCCTCCTGCGCGACGGAGGATCTCTGTGGCGACACCCGGACATCGCCCGTTTTCTCAAGGGGGTCAAACATTTGCGGCCTCCACTGCGGGATCCTTGTCCCTCTTGGAGTCTCAATCTAGTACTGCGTTCCATGTCAGGACCTCCGTTTGAACCGCTGCGGAATGCAACAATCAAGGATCTCACCCTCAAGGCGGTGTTCCTGGTGGCCATCTGCTCCGCACGGCGTATTTCGGAGCTGCAGGCCCTGTCGTGTAGAGAACCTTATCTTCGGTTCTCTGATTCGGGAGTCTCACTTCGCACTGTCCCCTCCTTCCTTCCGAAGGTGGTGTCCACTTTCCATGTGAATCAGACGGTGGAACTTCCATCGTTCTCTTCTTCGGAGCCGCGGTCTCTTCGTCTCCTTGACGTCAAGCGCACTCTGAGGCTCTACCTGGAGGCTACGAATGATTTCCGGACTTCGGACCATCTCTTCGTCCTTTGGTCCGGTCCCCGGAAGGGATCTCAGGCCTCGAAGACGACCATTGCCAGATGGCTGAAGGCCGGCATTGCCGCCTCCTATATTGGGGTGGGGCGGACTCCCCCACCCGGCATCGTAGCACATTCCACACGCTCTCAGGCGGCCTCCTGGGCTGAGAGCCGCTCGGTATCTTCGCAAGAAATATGTAGAGCGGCCACCTGGAAGTCGTTGCACACGTTCTCGAGACACTACAGACTACATCTCGCCTCGTCCGTCCAGGGACACTTTGGCGAACAGGTCCTCCGAGCAGGCCTCGCAGGATCCCACCCGGGTTAGGGAAGCTTGGGTACATCCCACTGTCTGGACTGATCCAGGTACGTACAGGGAAAAGAAAATTATTACTTACCTGCTAATTTTCGTTCCTGTAGTACCATGGATCAGTCCAGACGCCCACCGCATTTGGGTCCTAGGTCCTATTCCTGCTCGGCTGTATGTGGCTGCTGATTCTGTTCAACTGTGTCTCCCGTTACAGTAGTGTCCCTACTGCTGCTGTTTGTGTTTCACGTGTTTCTAGTTTTTATCACTGTTCTTTTCATCGTTCTCTTGGAGGTTGACACGCTATGTTCATGCCCGACCACTCGTTGGTGGGTCGGTTTCAGTCTCCTACGTTAACATTCAGCGGCTTATTGTTGCCGTTTTGTTTTAACTTGATCCAAGCAGGGGGTTTCTGTTTACTCGGGCTTTGATATACTCGATACTGAACTCCTGCAGAGGGGGTAGTAGTACTTAAGGTGACGCCCCCTCGAAGCTTTGGGCTGACTCCATCTGCTGGATTGGGGACATAACCCACTGTCTGGACTGATCCATGGTACTACAGGAACGAAAATTAGCAGGTAAGTAATAATTTTCTTTTTTTCACCTGGCTGGACAATAACTCAATGTGAAAAGCATCTTACAGAGATTTGTTAAACTATCTTCACAAAAGTGGAAGTAAGCAAAATTCTGAAAACTATAGGCCTGTTAGTTGCCTACTCTAGTCTATTGCTATGTGGATCAAGTGATAGAATGGTGAATCTGAGGCAATGGAGGGTAAAGTGACTTGCCCAAGGTCACAAGGAGCGACAGCAGGACCCAAACCCTGGTCTCCTGATTCATAGCCCACTGCTCTAACCCCTAGGCTACTCCACTCATTGAACCGATGGGTAAAATGTAACAAATGGGACCCTATTTGTTTCATTATGCGCCCCTCCCTTTTGAAACAAATGGAGGGTCCCACAAATGAAAAGAATATTATTCTTCCTATTTGATTGTATGCGAGATTAGGGGTTCGGGAACCTGTCTGCTACTATGTGCCTTATTTTTCCCTTCTCCACACCTATCTGGGCTGGCAGTGCTACAGACATTTCTTCCTACTATCTCCTATACTTACACGATCCGAATAGTTCAGGAAGGACCAAGTGCTTTATCCACAGAATTACTTGTATTTGTCCTACTTTTCAGGATTAACATTTAGAAGAAAGTAAACAGTACATGGCTCTTACTGTTAAGTCCTTACTGCTTAGCCTCAGTTTATACTAAATAAAGACCTGCATCATGAATTGCTTGCACTAAGCCAGAAACCATAGCCTGCATACAGTATTTATAAAAGGTAACTAACTGGCTAGCCCCACCTAACTTTGGGAGATTCCCTTCTGTTTACCCTTAGAGCTGTCTCTAGCTGAAGACCACGGGGATTGTTTCGAGGGAAAGGCTTGCTTTCTTGATCCTGGTTACTGGCCAGGCTGAGGAGGCGTCTCTCAGCTCTGGGGCTGTCTCTAGCATCATGTCAGGCACCCAGGTATCTGGCTGGGTTTTCCTCTCTCCCGTCTCCCCTGATACTCCTGGTCCTCTCCCTCCTCGACACATGGCAGGGTAGGGTGGATGCTTCCGCATACTTAGGTGTCATCTTTTTTTCTTTCTTTTCCCTCTCTTATAAATATGAATAAAGTTCATACATAGTCATGCGGCGGGCAGAGGGCGTCTTCTCTGCATTTCAGGTCACTGCCCTCCCCCCTTTTCCATGGGAGGAAGGACAAGTCTGAACTACTACTGTCTTGCCGTGTCAGCAATTTTCTTCCTTGTGGATGCTCCCCCCTTCTTCTGTATGAGGTTACTTCTCCTGTCTGATGAATTTTCCTTAGATAGGCTTTGTTTTCTGCTCTGTGAGATTAAGTTGTTTTTGAGTTGCTGCCTTGGCTGTTTACCTTTTATTTAGACAGGAGCATATAGTCAACAAGCTGATCTTGATAAGCTTGGTATAGGCTGGTCAAAGTTCTTAACTTGTTTCTTTGCTAGAACATATATCTCCCCAAAACAACGCACAACTATTTTTTTACGAGGGATATAAATATCATAGAAATATAAACCCGATATCACCTTCAATCAATACTCTATTAACTTTCCTTGTATTTTTCAAAAAGGAGCAAATCTCTCAATGGTTGAGACAAACTGAAATGCAGTGTATCCACCAACGGGAAAAGTTTTTAGGGAAAGAAGAGGAAGGTTTTATACAATTTCATATCATCGCATCCAGCAATGTATGGCAATTTTTAATCATAAACCGACCTCCTCCAACCTGTGAATATTTTTTTATTATTTTTAAGCATGATTAAATTTAATGAATAGTGACTTAAAAACTTTTTCCTTGAGATTATTTCCACCCACACTTGGGCTTTTTTGAAACTTCTTCAAGAAACACCAAACAATTCTCAATAACGCAGACACATGATTATTCTCATATACGATCTTGTTGTAGGGAACTTCCCTGTAACCTATCTGTATACTCTCAAGATTTAAAGTCCATGTCCATATCCCGACAAGGCCTCGTTTCGAATCATAGATTCTTCATCAGGGGACAGTGCTTCTAATCTGAGGTTTTGAAAATGTTCGGGGTCTTCACCCACTTTAAACCGCCAAGTTAATGGTTGCCATGGCGCACACACTCTCGAGTGGTACTGTGAGTGGGGTACAGTTATGGTATCAATAAATAAATTATTTTGTAATATCCAAACCCCCAGCACACAGTGCACTAACCTGAACAAACTCCATGTCAGGAAAAGGGAGATTAGGGAATGCTGGTAGCATTTAAAAAAGGCAATCTTGTACCTAAATTGAAGAGGGGCTTTTTAAAGTCAAGAATGGCAGAAGGTAAGACAATCTCAACCAGATGTTGAAATTTAGAGAGGATGTTTCATTGCCTCTGTTCTCATCCTCATTTTTTGGAGCATAGCAAAACGGTGGGAGAGTCATCCAAGGCAAAACAGCAGGGTAGCAGAAGCACAATACCCAAAACAAGCATTCTGCTCTTCTTTAGTAACTGCTGCTGAGGTTGTGAAGGCAGTATTTGGTTAACGGATTCTGAGGAAGAATCTTGTATGGGATTCTCTGAATTAGAAAATGAAGATCTACTACCTGAAGAAAATTTGGGAGGATTAGTTAGTTGAGTCTTAGCCTCCACTTTATTGAGGGGGGAGATAGAAGAGACTGAGGATGGTGAGGAAGAGCAGACAGTGCAGATACAGAGCATCAGTGATGCTCCTGGCATTGCTGTTTTATGTATTTATTACAAATCTTGTATTCCACAGCTTCCCAAAGCACTTCAGTCCAGTGTGGATCACGTACAGCATTCATAAAATAGTACTTTAACCAAAATAAAAATATAATAACTTTACAACATACAGTCATAAAAGAAAGACATAATACTGCTTACCCATCAGCCTCTTAAAAACATTTTTTTAAAGGGCTTTCTGAACACATATCAACTTTGCTTCGGAGCTGGACAGGGATGGAATTGTGTTTAGGCAAAGGCCCTAGCATGTATTACAACTCTCCTACATTCTCTACCAGAGGGCAGCTTAAGCAAATTGACACTCTTGGAACGTAAAAATCTTACTGGCACATATTTATTTATTCATATGGGGAAAGCTTTGTCTTTAAAGCACAAAAATCCTCTGCATACAATAGGTTATGCACAATATTCTGCATTCTAACTTTCACACTCCACCTAACAGGGAACCAATGCAGTTGTTGCAAAATGTCACTTATGTGGTTCCTCAGAGTCCACCCTCTACCTCAACTCCAGTGCCAGCATCTGCCCTCAAGGATATAGAGACGGGATTGTGGAAAAAATCCCTGATCTGAAAACACTTCAAAGTAATGAAGGACCCTCATTTTGCTCAGTGTATTCACTATGTGAAGGATATCAGTCCAAGGAAACAAATGGAGCTCTCATAAATGCTGGCATTTATTTTATATTCCACTTTTTGGTGCTTCAAAGCAGATTATATTCAGGTACTGTAGGTATTTCCCTATCCCGTGAGGCTTACAATCTAAGGGCCTCATTTACTAAGCATTTTTCCCCATAGACACACGATGGGAGAAAAGCCATAATGAATCTGGCGTTAAGTTTGTACCTAAGGCAACAAAAGGTAAAGTGACTTGCCCAAGGTCACGAGTGTGAGAGAGATTTGAACCCTGGTTTTCCTGATTCATAGCCCGCTGCTCTAACCACTAAGCTGCTACTCCACTCCATCTCCTGAAGAAGCAACACCTGATAGCATTGGCTTCGGGAGGGTGGGGATCCCTTCTGCCACTCCAGGTAAAAGCCAAAAAAAAAAATGGGTGATCCCTTGGCCTCTTCCAGCAGTCAGATGATAGGCCAGCAGCTCCCTGCCCTGCGTCCGAAGTGGCAACCAACCATGGAGGAAATGGGGTGGCGATCCATTGCACTGTTCCAGAGCAAGAGGCAGCCAGCATCAAAAGTTGTAATGAGTAGCAGCAGGGAAATGATTGCTCTCTATGATCAGCCCCTGCACTTTGTGATGCATGGGTGAAATGGAGTCTCATCATTCAGCCTCAGCATCTCACATCCATAAAGGAGATGCTGGTACCTAAGGTGTCTCAAAAGGAGTGCCAGATGCAGAGGCACAGTGGAGATACAGCACAGGAAACTGGCCATTTTGGCGAGTAGTGCAAGCAGGAGCACCACCTTGTCAGCTAGCACTTCCTCCCCCATCTCAATATGCCAAAGCCAAGTTGCCTGCAGCAAACCATTGCACCTGACACAGGCCCTAGCTAAAGCAGCTGTCAAGAGAGATCCTCGGAGCATGCTAGCAAAAGAGACCCCAGCACAAATGTCTGCGACACGCTATGTTGCAGAACCCAGTGAGAACACGGACACAGATGCGCTTTGCTATTGGGCACACAAGTTCGCAGTGTGGCCAGACCTAACCAAGGTGGCTCAGCAATATCTTTCCTGCCCCCCCCCAACCAGTGTGCCCAGCCAGTGGCGTAGCTAGACAATTTGGCACCCGGGGCAAGAGACTTCTTCAGTGCCCCCCTCCCTCCATCAATGATTTGCATTGAAATCGGTGCTATTTTTCTGCACTCATTTTTATGAGCGCGCGTGCAGCAAGAACAGGCAGCTCCGCGGGATGTATTTTATTTTTTATTTTCCAGCAGAGGGATTCTTAAAATTTAGTAATTTCATCTTTCATCCAACTTTTCAACAAAATCAGCACAAAAGTTGAGGTATATGTATTATCACACTTCATTTTTTTAAACTGGCAGATTCCTTTCTTACATACACTCACACACAGAAGCTCCATTCCTTTCTTACATATACATCACATCACATACACGTACACACACACACACACACACACACACACAGAAAGAAGATTGGCGCAGCCGGTCTAGCTGATCATGTGGCCGAAGAAAGGAAGATCGGTGCAGCCGGAGACCAGCCGCAGAGACTTAAGGGGCGCCACGGCAGGCAGCCAGCCCCCCCTGGTGGTCCAGCGGAGGTCCCGGGAGCGATCTGCCGCTCCCGGGGCCTCGGCTGCCACTAAGCAAAATGGCGCCGGTGGCCTTCAGCCCCTGTCACATGGTAGGGGCTAAAGGTCACCGGCGCCATTTTGCTTAGTGGCAGCGGAGGCCCCGGGAGCGGCAGATCGCTCCCGGGACCTCCGCTGGACCACTAGAGGGGTGTCGGGAGGGTGACACTGGCAGGGCGGCAGGGCGAGTCGGGAGCTGGCTGCCTGCCGCGGCGCCCCCTAAATCTCAACGCTTGGTCTCCATCTAGGCGAGTCGAAGGCTGCAGAATTTTGAAAGGGCACTTTTTGCCCTTTCAAAATTCTGCCTGCCGCGGCGCCCCCTAAGTCTCGGCGCCCTAGGCACAGGCCTAGCTCGCCTAGTGGTTCTGCCGGCCCTGAAGCAGAGCCAGGCGTTTTGGCGCCCCCTTAGACCCGGCGCCCGGGGCGGCCGCCCACCCCTCGCTACGCCACTGTGCCCAGTGAATGTATTTTCTCAGTGACAGGGGACATTGTGAGCCCTCATCGCTCAAGGCTGGCGCCAGAGTTGATGGAAAAGCTGGTCTTTTTTTAAAACCAATCTGCTGTTGCTTGGGTTTTCAGAATTTCTAAGTGAGTGCCAAAATGATTGAAAGTACCTTAAAGGCCTTGCTGCTACTCTTGTCTACCTTCCATGCCCCAGCTGTACCACCTTAGGGGTCTTGCTGCTATTGCTCTGTCTGTCATGCCCCTTAAACCACCTTAGAGGTCTTGCTATTAATATGTCTACCTGGCATGCCTAATATGTATCAACATGGGAGTTTTGGTGCTTCCATGTTTGCTGCTGTTAGTTTGTGGATTATGCTAGGGTCTTTTGTCCCCAGAAAAAAAAAAAAAAAAAGTTTCTCCTCCCCCCCCCCCTCCCCGTTTTATGGTTCTTAGGTTTGTTATACCCCTCTACAATCTCAGCCTGGTTTTCCCATCCTGTTTGTTGGTTATACAGGCGTGTTGTCCACAAAGGCCCTCTGTTAGAAGGAAGAAATATAGGCAGAAGAGAAAACATACAGGGGCGGATTTTCAGAGCCCTGCTCGCGTAAATCCGCCCAAAACCAGGCGGATTTACGCGAGCAGGGCCCTGCGCGCCGGGAAGCCTATTTTACATAGGCCTCCCGGCGCGCGCAGAGCCCCGGGACTCGCGTAAGTCCCTGGGTTCTCGGAGGGGGGCGTGTCGGGGGCGGGCCCGGTCGTCGCGGCGTTCCGGGGGCGTGTCGGCAGCGTTTTGGGGGCGGATACGGGGGCGTGGCTACGGCCCGGGGGCGTGGCCGCGCCCTCCGTACCCGCCCCCAGGTCGCGGCCCGGCGCGCAGCAGGCCCGCTGGCGCGCGGGGATTTACGTCTCCCTCCGGGAGGCGTAAATCCCCCGACAAAGGTAAGGGGGGGGTGTAGACAGGGCCGGGTGGGTGGGTTAGGTAGGGGAAGGGAGGGTAAGGTGGGGGGAGGGCAAAGGAAAGTTCCCTCCGAGGCCGCTCCGATTTCGGAGCGGCCTTGGAGGGAACGGGGGGAGGCAGCGTGGCTCGGCGCGCGCAGGCTATACAAAATCGATAGCCTTGCGCGCGCCGATCCAGGATTTTAGTGGATACGCGCGGCTCCGCGCGTATCTACTAAAATCCAGCGTACTTTTGCTTGAGTCTGATGCGCAAGCAAAAGTAGGCTGATCGCGCTTCTTTTAAAATCTACCCCACAGTGAGAGATTCTAGCTTACAAATGAATTCATGCCTGTCAAAATATGTGCAAAACAAACCCGTTTGGAGAAACTGCTCTGTGAGAGAACTTTTACATTTTCTGAATGTGATAAAAGTTTCAGAAAGAGAGCTAATGCAACACCAGAAAATCAAGCCAGGGATAAGATTGTGTTCAGCTACATTCTAAGGGAAACACTTTCTTAATAAAGCAAACCTCACAAATCATCAGGAAAGTCACAGTAAAGTGAGACCGTTGTCATGTTCTGATTGAAACGTAAGTCAATCAGAAAGCACATTTCACAAGAAACCAAAAATTCTACCCAGCATCAAGAACAAGTAGGGAATGAAATAAAAACTCATGTCACAAAAATGATACAACACATCATTCTCTTATACTAAATCTGAAACGTGGCAAAGGCTTCCATAGGAACACAGACATCTGCCATGTCCCTAAGAGAGAACTGAAATGCCATTAAGCAGAATTTGAAATGAAGTTGGTCGTAGAGGCAAAAGCTTTTAAAAATATATCCAAAGCAGGAACCGTGTGAGGGAGATGGTTGGACCGTTAGATGACAGAGGGGGTTAAAGGGGCTCTTAGGGAAGATAAGGCCATCTTGGAAAGACTAAATTAGTTCTTTGCTTCTGTGTTTTCTAATGAGGAAGTCGGGGACTTACCAGTTCATTTTGAAACTAGTGAAATGAATTTAGGTGCCCCTGAAACAAACCAAATATTTTTCCATTGCATGTTCCTAATACCTTGTGGGATGATAAGAACATTGTTCTGCTGTTCTGTCAGGCTGATAAAGGGGTAGTGTTGCCAGATGAACTCGTCCTTGTATGGAGATTTCTCTGCTGTCTCCTGTGTTTAACAGATTTGGTTCTTCAGAGCGAACCGAACAGCACCATCTTCTTTGTGAGGACACAGAATCTCTGTTGGTGAGTGGAGTCAGAGGGGGAAGCAATGTAAGGAGCTAGCTCTTTAACGAAGGGGTGCTAACTGGACAGAAGCCTCCCAATACAGGTAGCAGAGGCAGAAACAGTAACTGAAGTCAGGAAAGCATGGGAGAAGCAGAAAGAATTCTGAAGAAGGGAAGTAATAGAGGCAGCCAGGACTCACTCACATCCGCCCTTTTACAATTCAAATAATACACAGACAACACGTTGGGTTTAACAGGGCCGCAGCTTTAATACAACACATGGGATGCCCGAGCCCAGTAATTAACAATACGCAATGTCCAGTAACCATCCGCCACCTCCCAGCAAAGACGGTCAGCACCAGCCGCCCGGCTAGCAGCTCCAAGCCTTGAACAGAGTTCCGACCCCCGCCACCTCCCAGCAAGGAGCCGGTACTAGAGAACTGCACCCGGTTGTCTGCCAATCCAAAATGTACCAGGAATAAAGTTTAATACATAGGAAATATGTACTGTGGCGGCTCGGGCCATCCGCCTCAATAACCCCCACCCCCACCCCTCCCCCCACTGCGACAAAAAACAACCCCCTTTACAAAAGGAACAGAGAAGGGCGGGCGGGTGGGAGGGAAGCGACCCGAAATGGCTGCTGCGATGCCAGGCACTGCCATGAACCGGCGACGCACGGCCAAAATAAACCCCCACGCAACCATGACGTCACAGGGGGAACCAACGAAAACCAGCCAGGACAGGTGTGAATTGCAAGAGCTGACGAATCGCGGGCTTTACCACCCGCGCCTTGCCAGCTCCAGCTCCTTCCTCCCCCCCCCCCCCCCCCCCCGACTTCCTTATCCTTAACCCCTAAGGGACCGGGTTGCCCGCAGACTGACCTCTCCGCGGCCCCCCCCCCCCCCCCCCCGTGAGGCAAGGATCCCAGGGATGCCCCCTGAGTGGGCCTGGCGCCACGTTACGTTGGTTGACCGGACCTTGAGTCGATATGCTAATATTGTAAGAAAAGGTATAGAGAGAGCCGGGATGGGACCTTATGGTCTTTATCTGCCACCATGTTCAGATTCAGGACACTTTATTGGCATGACGATGTGTATGTGGGTTGCCAAATTAATATGTAAAGAGGCAAAACCTCCGTGCACTTCTATTCACGTTGCAGCAGTTCTCAAAAGCAAGGTACTCGCCTCCTTTCCCTTTGAAAATTGCCTGAGGGATAAAAGTACCAGCGCACATTTGGACCTGCTTATTCTGCAGATACTTTTTCCCTGAAAAACAATGTGTGCAGTTTTTTGAAAATGCAAAATTAGGCGTGTTGCATACCTCAGTCCTGGGCACACTTTTACCCTTGTATAGGATGGGGGGGTTTTCAAAACGCCCTTTTTGAAAATGACCTTCAGACATAGTTTCTTCCTGTTACCCTAGTGCACGTCCAGGACCCTCTCCAAGTTAATTTCAAGCTTTTTGGAGCAGGTCCGTATTAAAGGGAAGATCAGAAGAGAGAGGAACCTCTTGTAATGAAGGGAGTTAGGGCTGGTGAAGGAGAAGAATCTTGAAATGGCTTAGTTGTCACTTCCAGACCTAATATTTAGAATAAAATGGATTTCTTTGTGATTCAGGGCAGGACTGAGGTGCGTTAGCAGAACCGGAAGGTACTGGAATAGTAGGAGGTGTTAGGTGTGCAACCCTTACCTGATGTTTATCCCTAGAGGCAGAAGCACTAAACTTTGTTGTATTTATCTCCCATCCCAGCACAAGTAGATAAATACAGAATGTAGGTACATGGAATATAATGGCAAATAAGGCCATAGAGCACAATTGATCTTTGGCTTTTCTTTCTTTTTGTGCTATTATAGGATCCTTTGGCCTGCATCCCCTCTGTCACTTCTGAGTCGCTCCCCCTGAGCCCGTGACCTCTTGCTCTGGAACTTCCTTTCCACCTGAGGAGTGGCCTAGTGGGCTCAGAACCAGGGAGGCCAGGGTTCAAGTCCTGATCTTCCATTGCCATAGGCACTAACGTAGACTGTAAGCCCACTGGGGCAGGGACCTACCTACTGCAATTACATTGGATTATGGATTTGGAAATCTGAGTAACTGAATGCAAATCCAATGGAAAAGGTTTGCTTTTTCTGCAATTTTCATATCTTTGAGGTATTTGAATGTCTCTTTTCATATTCCCTCTCTCCTCTCCTAAATATTTAAGTCCTTAACACTAGTTTCAAAGGGCCTTCTGCTTTTTATAATTTGGCAATCTCCTTCTCTTTTGGGCTTCCTCTTGTATTCCCTCCCCCCCCTTAGTCCAGTCGCTGCTGAAACAGCCCTAAATCTGAGCGCTAGATGCTGACATTGCATGATAGTGAGGAGCATGCCTCCTCCCATCCCCCGCCCACTCAAGGGACCGTGAACGCTGCCTCTGCAATATCCCCAGCCCCTGCCCAGCTGGGAAGCAAACCCAGGACCCTGCCCGTGACACTGCCCAGCACTGCCACTGAGCCACTGCACCAGCCTCTCGCTTGGAGGAGGAGGTTGAATTATGCTTTGGCAATAGGTTATATCGTTGTGTGCCGCTAGTGGAGTCGGATGGTGGTAAAGGTAGTACAGGTTCAGTCTCGGCCAAAAAGAGACCATCCTTAGCTCGTAGCTCGGACCCTGCATTGGATTCTTAGCCAAAAGGCTAAGAGAAGCAATCAGCCAACAGGGCAACTCTCTGTGCTTCTCGGCATTTTGGCTAACCTGCAGACCACCCGGTTCTGGTGCCACCTCGCCCTGTCTCTATCCTTTCGGAGGGATGATTTATTTATTTATTTATTTTATTTATTTATTGGGTCTTATCTACCGTCACTCAGGTTCCATCGTAACAGTTTACAGCAATAAATACATTATAAACAATAAAACAGCCTAATAAAACATAAAACAGATATAACACTTAAAAAATTACAACCAATAGCGGCATTTCATAAAATGATCCTAAAATACATCAAAAACTACTGTTCGCTCCTCCTCCTCTCTCCGAAAATAAGCTGCTATATAAAACTCTAAAAAAAAACAAAACCCTAAAACAGTAAAATCAGAGCATTAATACATAAAACAGAAAAATAGAGCATAAAAGCAGACGTCAAGACTGGTTGGCGTATGCCTCCTTAAAAAGCCATGTTTTCAATACTTTTTTAAACTGTTTAAAATTCACCTCCATTCTGATTTCTACCAGGAGCAAGTTCCATAAATTCGGGCCTCCGTGCAGGCCTCGCATTTCAGAGTTCAGCCCTGGCAGGGGAAATTGCTGAATATCATCCAAGCAGCCATCCAGCATAACGTCCACATTGCACAGCGGGTAGCGTTCCCAGTCCTGCACACCATGAAAAAAAAACAAAACAAATGCCAAGGACCATCTTACAAGCACGAGCCGGTGCTGAAAAAAAAAGAGGATTTCCAGAGTTATGCTCCGAGCGAGGGGGTTGCACTGCCAGGATTCATTGCGCAGCCTGAAGTGTGCCAGGCCTCCCTGAGATGGGCAGCCCTCCTGAACTAACTGCCCCTCATTTTTTGTGATTATACATGCCCAAATGTGCTCTTCCGTAGAGGCAGGCCTGCGGGATGGAGGAAGAAAAGAAGCAGGAGGGGGAATAAACAGCCATGCAAAGGCAAGAGGAGGGGAAAACAGCAGCAGAAAAACAGCTTTAATTTCACTGCTGGAGGCCTCCAGGGCTTTGATTGGAACACCAGCCTTCCCCGTCCCCTTCACAATCCCGCAGGGGCGCAGCCAGATGAATTCAGCACTTCACCTGACACCAGGTACCAAAGGCACACGCCCCTTTCCCTCTCACCCTGGGAAGAGAGAGAAAACCCTGGTTTCAGCTGCTCTAGAGCAGCTTGGGTTTCCTTGGGTTGTGTTCACTTTTTTTTTTTTAAATTTACTGCCATTTCATCTTTTTTTATTTTGTCTTTAAACAATGGACCACAGTGCCCAGGACCTGCAAGGGGGAGAAGGTGTGGTTTCTGCTGCCAGCTGAGTTATCTGCAGTTTGCCGCGGACGTTCGGTTCATGCCGTTTTCTTTGGAGAGGGAAGGTAGAAGGAGCCATGGAGAACCTGACAGTAAGTACTGGCAGAGAGAGAGCTGGAGAATTAGAGCAGGTTCCTCTTTTATTTCAGCGCTGGCTCGTGCTTGTAAGATGGTCCTGGCATTTGTTTGTTTGTGGGTTTTTTACGGTGTGCAGGACTGGGAACGGTACCCGCTGTGCAATGTGGACATTATGCTGGATGGTTGCTTGGATGATATTCAGCAGTTTCCCCTTGCCAGGGCTGAACTCTGAAATGCGTGGCATCCCCGCAGGAGGCCCTCACGCTCCCCGATACAGATCCCATCTCTGCCGCTTTCATGGCGCGGCCTTGAGCAGTTCGCGTGACCCCCGTGGGGGTGCGGTTCCAAATTCAGACGCTCTGGCAGAGGTACCCAGAGACGGACCCGTCTTAACGCCCCACTGAAATGTACTAGGCTGGATGAAGTTATTTGCAAGACAGAGGCAATAAATTCTGATAATTTAAGGAGAAAAAACTGTCCCTCCAGGTTTAGGACAGCTGCCACCGTATTGCCCTGCGCTCAGATTTTCTCTGTTTTCCTTAACCCTTGGTCACCAAGATTCATCAGCTCTTTGGAGAGATTCTTTCAGCCTCTCTGTGTGACTTTTTATATCCTTGGGTATCTTCATTGTATAGAGTTGGATGGTTTTAGTAGGCCTGTTGGTCCTGGAAAAACTGAAATCTTTACATGTTTGTGAGAGATATACTGTGTATGCGCGTGTACATATGTGTGTGTACATATGTGTGTGTGTGTTCATGTATTTATATATAAAAATAATAATTAAAAGGCCAAGCAAAACGATGATGCAATGAATTTTGGAGACTAGCTCAGTCCTTTCTATAAATGTGACCAAGCAGGACCTAAGGTAACCCACTGGGGCAGATTTTCAAGGGGTCACGCACGTAAGATATGCGCATAAACCCGAAAAGCTGCCCCGCCTGCCCCCTGCGCGTGCCGAGCCTATCTCGCATAGGCTCGGCGGGTGCGCGCAAGCCCCGGGACCCGCGTATGTCCCGGGGCTTCAAAGAAAGGGGCGGGAAGGGGGCAGGTCCGGGGGCGTGGCGGAGGTTCGGGGGGGCGGCCCCGAGTCCTCTGGCACAGCGGCCTGTGCCGGGGGATGGCGAGCCGGCGTGCGCAAGTTACGCCTGCCTCGGGCAGGCGTAACTTCGAAAATAAAAGGTAGGGGGGGATTTAGTTAGGGCTGGGGGTGGGCTTGATAGGGGAAGGTGGAGGGGATCGCAAGAAAAGTTCCCTCCAAGGCCGCTCCGATTTCGGAGCGGCCTTGGAGGGAACGGGGAAAGCCATCGGGGCTCCCCTTGGGCTTGGCGCGCGCAAGTTGCACAAGTGTGCACCCCCTTGTGCGCGCGCCGACCCTGGATTTTATTACATGCGCGTGGCTGCATGCACATGTTATAAAATCGGGCGTAGATTTAAAAATCTGGCCCACTGTGTATTGTAGGAATACCACACTGCCCGTTAAATCAGTTAAGAAATGTATTCCAGGATCTGACAGGTGGGTGTTTTATTTAGCACCCGCCAAAACAGTTTGGGCCCTGTTAAACTCTGGAAAGCAGCTCCTATTTCCTGCATATTGACTGCTTTGTTGTTTTGTTTTGTTTTTCTTTTTCTGTCACCTGTGTCCCCTCTATCCAGGAGTCCTGCGTTGATCACGAGTTCTTACTTTTGGTTTTCCCCACTTTTTCCAGCAAAAGATGAAAAACCAGTTGTGACTTTCCAACGTTCCCAGTAGAAGTACGGACTCGGTGGGGGGAGGGTCTCCTTTCCGGTGGTAGTGGGCATTTAGACGGGGGGGGGGGGGGGGGTGAGGAGTGACCCTGGCCTGCTGCAGGAGCCATCCCTGCTGGCGTGAGAGTGGCGCTGACTTTCCTGTCAGACGTCAGCAGCGGAGTGGACGGTTTTCTTTGGTTTTCACGGTGGGATGTGTGGGGGCTCAGCTGGGAAGAGGGGAGGGAGCAGCTTCAGGGATAGATGTGTGCAGCGATATCCTTTTGTAGCCCGCAGAAGCAGTGAATGAAGATAACTGTCTAAATCCAGACGCCTAGGCTTTGCCATTAATGCACCGAGCGCTCTTCTGCGCTGAAGGGCGTCTGGCCTGGACTTCATGATGTGGCAGAGTTGCAGAGGTCACGGTTTTGCATCAGAGCTGATGAATGCTTGAAACTCCCCCATATCCCCATCCCACTTTGCATATCGGTATTTGGTTTGATTACCTCCTCTACTTAACCCCTTCTTTTCATACAAGCAATCTTGGTGCTATATTCTGCACATGGCAAGAGCTCACATTGTTTTAGTTGTTGCTATGGCCTATTGATTGATTGTTTTTCAGCGGGTCAGCCTGATGGCCCAGTGGTTGCACTGATATGGTAGGCATGGGGTTTCCTTTCTAGGCCCAACTTATGCTCTTTGGGTTGGCCAAGGCTGAGAAAGTAATGGAGGCAGGGAGGGACTCCCAATCGTTGTAGAACAGTTTTATGGGTTTATTTGGAGTGACTGATTTGTTCTTTTAGTTTTGCATTACCAGGGTTGGCCTATCCTTTAGTAGGGGTGGGGGATGGGGCTATTCTGTATATTGGGAACAATTTTGTGTTGATTATTGTATTTTTGTTTGTGATGTCAACGGCTTTGGGTTCATATTTGTGAAGTAAGGCGACATAGAAGTGTAAAACGCAGTGGAATGCCTGTTCGCCAGGCTTGGGGAGCTGCAGTCTGTAGTTCCAAATCAAGACAGTTTTCACGGTGGCTGGGCTACAGGAGTGCTGGCGGTGGTTGGGAGGGGTGGGGTAAAATAAAATCAAAGACCATCAGGCTGGCTCAGTGGCAGTGTTCACATCCCCTAAAGGGGAGGGAGTTATAGCCATTGCACAAGGGTGACACCTAGTGGATGGAATGTGGCGAATGATTATAAGGTTCTGCAAGGAGCCCTTGGGCATGGCCCTTAACCCAGTGACCAGACGAGATACATTTGGGGGAGAAAGGGGTGAAAATTATAAAGTAGGGGAAAACAATTCCTGTGTAGTTGCACATGAAGGCTGATAAAGCCAGATCCGAGCCTGAGCTAGAAGTACAACATAGCAGGAGGAAGCCTCTGTGTCAAAAGCAATTAGAAAAATCCCTCTATAATTTAAGAAATATTTTTCAGTATTCGGCTGAATAGCATTTTTCTTTTCATATTTTATGTGGTAAATGCTTTATATAACAATTTTGGTTTTGTCTCTTAACAAGATGGGTTCACTTTACTAATAAAATATCACAATAAAATTGGGACATGAATCAGTTCATGAAAGCTCTGTAATTCAATTGTCCCTTATGTCCTGGTATCAGATGGCCAGCCTAGATTTAAAGGTCCTGTATGTTTGCCACACACTAGTCATTGCTAGTTTATAGTCAAGGCTATGACTTTGACATAATTCTTAGGATTTCACAGAAATCAAACTAAAGTGATGTTTACATTTTAAAATTATAAAGAAAACACATGAATGGAGCCTTTTTGGGTTGCTGCAAAAGTGGTGGTCCATTGAGCGGCAAAAGGCAAATTCCGTAGAGAATTAGTGGATCTGTAATCCTCCCTTACCTGTTCACCAAATCCCAGCCTTGACTCACCCCCAGAATTTGTTTCCTATGTTCCTTTGCTTGCTCTGCAAATCGTCAGTGGGGGTCAGTTGGACTGTTAGATGTTCAAGGGGTTAAAGGGGCACTTAGAGAAGATAAGGCCATCACGGAAAGATTAAATGATTTCTTTGCTTCAGTGTTTACTGAAGAGGATGTTGGGGAGGTACCCGTTCCAGAGAAGGTTTTCATGGGTAATGATTCAGATGGACTGAACCAAATCACGGTGAACCTAGATGAGTAGTAGTAAATCATCTGGACCGGATGGTATACACCCATAGTTCTGAAGGAACTAAAAAATGAAATTTCAGACCTATTAGTAAAAATTTGTAACCTATCATTAAAATCATCCATTGTACCTGAAGACTGGACGGTGGCTAATGTAACCCCAATATTTAAAAAGGGCTCCAGGGACGATCCGGGAAACTACAGACCAGTTAGCCTGACTTCAGTGCCAGGAAAAATAGTGGAAGGTGTTCTAAAGATCAAAATCACAGAACATATAGAAAGACATGGTTTAATGGAACAAAGTCAGCATGGCTTTACCCAAGGCAAGTCTTGCCTCACAAATCTTCACTTTTTTGAAGAGGCTAATAAACATGTAGATAAAGGTGTACCGGTAGATGCTGGGTTTACAAGCCTTCGTACAGGTGCAGTCTACTACCTTGCTTGCCTCAGCTGGTAAACCCTCCCTCTCCCAGTCCTATTGGCAGACCTCGAGGTATGCCTCACCTTACCAAGGGAATCCCTGGTAGGTTCCCAGATGGCTCAGACAAAGAGGATGATCCGGCCCCTTGGAAGAAGGAAAAATTCCCCCTGGGTTGGAACCGTATCGAACCATGGTGCATTTTTTTCATAGAGGCAAATTGCCGGCCTTGGTTTCCCATACTCTGAAGAAACTGGGAGTACATGGGACCGATTCTATGATGGAACCAAAGAAGAATCCCATTTTGATCTCCCTACGGAAAGCCTCTTGCTACTTTCCAGTACTGGAAGCCATCCAGGAATTGATTGAACTGGAATGGGATGCCCTGGAAGCAAGTTTTAAAGGGGGACGAGTGTTAGAATCTCTATACCAATTCAGCCACAGACTCCAGGGTCAAACAGTCTGCTTGATGTCGGACAATGCAACGATGGTAGCCTACATTACCTGCCAGGGTGGAACCAAGAGCCAGCAAGTGTCACATGAGATAGGCCTCCTTATGGAATGGACAGAATCACATCTACAGATTATTTCAGCCTCCCACATCGCAGGAAAAGACAATGTTAGAGCAGACTTTGTAAGCAGGGAGAGTCTGGATCCAGGAGAGTGGGTGTTGTTGGCCAAAGCCTTTTAACTGATAGTAGATTGCTGGGGCCTCCCATCCATCGACCTGCTGACCACATCTCACAATGTGAAGGTTCCTTGATTCTTCAGTCGCAGAAGAGATCCATGGTCCCTGGGGATCGATGCTTTCGTTCAGACCTGGCCAGAAGAAGAGTTTCTATAAGCTTTCCCTCCGTGACACCTGGTGGGCAGGGTCATTCGCAGAATCGAGCACCACAGGAGATTAGTCCTACTAGTAGCTCCAGATTGGCCCAGGTGTCTGTGGTATGCGGACATGCAGAGACTCCTGGTGGAGACTCCCCCTGTGTGCATCCCACCACACAGAGACCTGCAACAGCACGGACCAGTCCTTCATGAGGATCCGACTCAATTCTTGTCTTACAGTCTGGCCCTTGAGAGGGCTCACCTGATGAAGCGAGGATATTCTGCGGCGGTAATTGCCACCTTATTCGGAAGTTCTCTACATCCCTAACGCATGTGCGGGTCTGGAGAGTATTTAAGGCCTGGTGCGAGGAACATGGTGTTCCCCCTCGGGTGGTCAAAATCCCACTTATTCTGGAATTTTTGCAGGACAGCTTAAATAAAGGTTTGGCCCTTAATTCCTTGAATGTACAGATAGCAGCTGTCTCCTGTTTCAGGGGCAAAGTGAATGGAACTCCGCTGTCGGCTCATCTGAACTTGGCCTGTTTTATGAAAGGGATGAAGCACCTTTGACCACCCCTACAGTGGCCGGTTCCCTTGTGGAATCTTAATCTGGTACTGGAATTTTTGGCAGTGCACAATCTTTTTCCTTCCATTTACTAACCTTGAAAACAGTGCTCCTGGTGGCTATATGCTCGGCATGTCGCATATCTGAACTGCAGGCATTGTCGTGCCGGGAACCATTCCTCTGGATGACTCCAGGAACGTTTATAGCTTTGTACCGTTCCATCCTTCTTGCCCAAGGTAGTCTCGAAGTTTCATTTGAATCAGTCCATTTCGTTGCCATCCTTAGATAAACACAAAGACGTGGAGGAATATCGTCTCCTCAGTCATTTGGATGTCAAGAGACTTTTGGTGCGGTATCTAGAATTCTCAGAAATGGTCCGAAAGACGGACTGTCTGTCTGTCCTTCACAGCAGAAGGAAACAAGATGGACCAGCTTTGCAAGCTACCATAGCTCGCTGGATTAAGAAGTGGTCACAGGAGCCTGTGTGGACGCAGGAAAACCAGTACCTTCTCATATGAGAGCTCTTTCCACTAGGGCTCAGGCGGTCTCATGGGCAGAAGTTAGACTGCTGTCTCCTGTTGATATCTTCCGAGTGGCGATATGGTCCTCGTTGCACACCTTCTCCAGGTTTTATCACCTGGAGGTACAGGCCTGAGAGGACGCAGCCTTTGCACGAGCGGTGTTGACCGGACCACGGGTAACCTTCCACCCCGATCGGGAGAAGCTTTTGTACATCCCATTGGTCCTGAGTCCATCTGGCTACCCGCTAGGAAATGAAGAAATTATTTACCTGATAATTTTGTTTTCTTTAGTGTAGACAGATGGACTCAGCATCCCGTCCTTGGCTGCCCAAAAATTGCACTATGGGTCCTTCCGTGGAGTGGGCCTCAAATCTAAGTGTTCATCCAGTCCCTAGATTAGGGTACCTATATTCTTACTGAAGTTCAGTGTATATGGTTGGTTGAGTACAGTTACGGTTATCCTTTTTAATCATATTTTTAATTGATTTTTCACTAGTAGGTCCACAGTGGCTTCTGAAGAGAGAACTGGAGGGCTGAGGTCACTGCAGGGGGGTATCTAGGGTGACGTCAGCTTTCAAATCTGATTCTGTCTCCATCTGCTGGCAGGGGAGCATAACCCATTGGTCCTGAGTCCATCTGTCTGCACTAAGGAAAACGAAATTGTCAGGTAAGTAATTTCTCCGTTAGGGGGCTATGGGTTGTTGTGGTATAATGTTTTCAAAACTGGGAATGAGTACAAAGCACTGCTCACCTTTAGGTTGGTTTTTTAGGGTTTGAGCTAGTTGGTTGGGTTTGTTTTATGTGGGATCCAAGTTTATGGTTCAGGATGGGTTCCAAAAATGGCATATCTTGAAGATGAACAGATCATAATCATTTATGCTAATGCTGTGCATAAAGGCTATATACTTTAATGTTTTCATTGCAGCTCTTTTTGGTCGTCGTCTGATTCATTAATTACACAGATATCTCCTGTTTTCATTGACACCTTATTTCATCCACCATGAATCTAACTATTAGCTGGGTGTCAAACTTTAGGGGGATTTCTTCACCTGTTAAGCACAAATGTATACTGCAGTTTGCCTTCAGAAACAAGGTGCACATTCTGCTGCTACAAGGGACACTTATTAAGAAAGAACATGAAAAGCTAAAAACTGGATGGAGGATATGATAGAGGTCTTTAAGATCATGAGAGGTCTTGAACGAGTAGATGTGAATCGGTTATTTACACTTTCGGATAATAGAAGGACTAGGGGGCATTCCATGAAGTTAGCAAGTAGCACATTTAAGGCTAATCGGAGAAAATTCTTTTTTACTCAATGCACAATTAAGCTCTGGAATTTGTTGCCAGAGAATGTGGTTAGAGCAGTTAGTGTAGCTGGGTTTAAAGAAGGTTTGGATAAGTTCTTGGAGGAGAAGTCTATTAACTGCTATTAATCAAGTTTACTTAGGAAATAACCACTGCTATTAATTGCATCAGTAGCATGGGATCTTCTTAGTGTTTGGGTAATTGCCAGGTTCTTGTGGCTTGGTTTGGCCTCTGTTGGTCTGACCCAGCATGGCAATTTCTTATATTCTTATGTTCTTATGGATAGGATGAGGAAGTTTATTACTCCTTTTACAACTCAAGAAGCAGAGGTGTTTGCATCCTTGTAGATAAGAATTTACTTCTGCAGGTAAATCGCACGCATGTTGATACTGAGGGAAGCTATGTAATTTTAGATTGCTCTCTACACGCTATTCACTTTACACTTGTCAATGTATGCATGGCCCCAACTACAATCACCAAGAATTCTTTGTAAACCAATGAATGCCAGAGCACTTTTTGGCTTTTATAAATTTGTTCCCTGGGGCACTGGAATGTGTGCCTGGACTCCTCCATGGACAAAACCTCAGTGAGCAGAAGTGATCCTACCCTATCCTTTAGTATTAAAGACTTAATTGATACCTTTTGTCTTATTGAAATCTGGAGGTATTATCACCCAGGGGAAAGAGGTTATGCCTTTTATTCCCTGCAGCACAACATGGAATACTTCATGTGCACAGCTAATCTTATCTTAAAGGTCTCCGAAAGTACCATAGTCATGTGCTATCTCTGATTGCCAACCTGTTCATATTCACTTTTGTTTCGGAGCTTCTAAACCTAGGCCATTCACTTGGCAGCTGAATGTTTCCCTGCTCGGAGATAAACGGTTTCTGGAGTTGGTCAGTGAGGCTGTTTCTGATTTTAATGAATTCAATCACGCTGCTGATTGTAAACTAGATCTTAGGTGGGAAGCATTTAAAGCATTCCTTAGATGTAAGAACATTAGTTGCGCTAGCTTCCTGCAAAAGCAACGTCAGAAGAAATCAGATGCCTTGATGGCCTGGAATCCCAACACAAACAGAACTACTCTGTTCGTACCTTAAAATAGTTAGAGGCTTGTAGGACAGAGTTGAAATAGCTGGAAATTGGGAAGATTGCACGAACACTAAAATATTCCAGGTAAAACTTTTATGAACATGGCAAATCCTGGTTTCTTGCTAGCTAGGGCAGTGAAAACAAATCTATAGATCCCACATATTCTGTGTTCGGAAGCCATCTAGAAGCAGTACTGTTGATCCTTTGGAAGCTGAGTATGCTTTTTTGAGCTTTATATAGATCCTGCTATGATTAATGTAGAAGACTTATGGCATTTTCTAAATAATCTCAACTTGCCCAAAGTACAAGATGCTCAAAAGGACAGGCTATTCATACCTATTTCCTTGTTAGAAATTCATGAAGCGGTTATGGTGCTGCTGGGAGGGAAATGTCCTGGGCCAGAACATGGAGTTTTAAAGAAATATTTACTGGAAGTTTCCCCTTTTTTTCTTCCAGTTTTTAAAGCTACAGGAGAGGATAAACCAACATTGGGTACTATGGCAGATGCCAGTCTCTCAAGTTTTACAACTGCAATTGGAATCTGTCTTACTCTGCCTGGCTCATGGTGATCAGATGGGGTTCATGAAAAGCCAGGTGTCTACTTCAAATAGTAGAAAGTTGTTTAATCTACTTCATATGGATTAGACAAAGCGTATTTCCACATTGATTGTAACTTTAGATCAGGGGTGGCTTGGGAGCCACGTGTAGCTTTTTCATGTGCCAAATATGGCTCTTGTGCTTTGTTCCATGGTAATTAAGCATCACTGCAGAGGACAGGAGAGGAGGGCTGAACACAGCACACACACAGCAAAAAAGAGCAGAGAAGAGCTGTTCTACTCCCTGCTTCAACCCCTCCTCTCCTGTCCTCATAGTGCTCCTAATAGCATCAGAAATAGGAGGGAGGGGCTGGAGCAAGGAGCTGAAATATTTCCTTGTTCATCCTTGCTCTGTCCTTCCCATCCTGTCTGCAACCAGTAACACTGGAGGACAGGAAAGGAGGGAGCAAGACAGGACAGAAAAGATAGCATAAGATTGAAAGAGAGACGTTTGGCACAGGGGTGGGTCTGTTGAAAGAGATACTGGTAGGGATGAGGGGGAAGGGGAATTGCCCCTGGAGACTTCCCCCCCCCCCCCCACCAGTCCCATGCAGGGAAGTTGCTGGACATAACATTGCCTTAGGCAAGGGTTACTTTTGGCATTGCTTGGCGCCCTGGGCAGTTACCCTACTTGCTACCCCTTGCAATGGCCCTAGTCCTCAAAAGGGGCCCTCCCATTTTTTCAAATCTGTGGTACCGCACATTCTGGTTCCTTGGCTCTTGATGCATGAAAAGTTGGCCACCTCTGCCTTAGTTGCTGAGAAGGCTTTCAATCGGTTGACATGGCCTTTTCTTTTTGCTGTTATAGAGCAGGTGAGCTTGCCTGATAGATTTATTTTATGGATCAAAGCCATGCATGAATGTCTTGGGGGCACGCTCAATTATTAACGGCTCTCGTACTCCTTGTTTTCCTATAGTGCGAGGGACCTGGCAGGGATGTCCGTTCTCCTGTCTTCTTTCTGATCTAGCAATTGAGCTGCTCGCAGAAGCAATTGGACAGCATTCTGCCATTTGTGGTATCAAGTTTGGTGGAAAATAGCACCGGATATCTCTCTATGCTTATGATGTGCTGGTTTAGGTAACATATCCATGAACGTCTGTCTGTGGAGGTCTTTCGAGATACAAAGTAAATTTTGATAAATCTGAAATGTATACGATGGGTGCCAAGCTTACTCTTCCTGTTTGTCTCTGATTTGTGTGTGGTGAAGGATGTTTTTTTAAATGTCTTGGGGTTTTCATTACTAGATTGGAAATCTCTTTAATAAAAACTTGAACACACCGATTAGCAAGATGAAACAGGAATTGCTCTCTTGGAGAGACCTGCCCAACTCTTGGGCAGGCAGAATCAACTTGCTAAACATGAACGTGCTCCCTAAGTTGCTCTGTTTATTTCATCTTGTGCCATGTTTGGTACCAGCTCATGTATTTGTGGATCTGGATAGCTTGATGGGGATATTTATTTGACAGCACAGACAAGCCAGGATTAAGTTGGGCCAGTTAGGGGTAAAAGAAGAGGCAGGGAGATATGACATTGCCCAACCTGCACCTGTATTACCGGGCTGCCAGGTTGCTATGCCCGAAGACCTGGCTCTTTACACTGTCACTGCTCGGTTAGCTGTGGAGTGCAAACAGGCAGGAGTGACCAGCCTGGCCCTTTCTATATCCGAGAGCTCCTGAGAGTTGAAGGGCATTCAGATCCAGTCCAGTTTTAACATATACTACTTATTCTGTTTGGAGACAGGTGATCGAATTCTTGTGGAAGGAGAAGGAGACCTTATCTCTGATTTTCTCCTATCCGTGAAAACCTTACCCTCCCCTCTCTAACTGTATCTTTTCCCCTATTTTTAAGGATTGGAAAGATAGGGGTCTCGTTTTTCTTTTCCAACTCTGGGGGGAGGGTGATGGATTTCATGCTTTTCAAATGCTCTCCCATGATTACGACCTTAGTCCAAATTCTTGTGTCAAATATAGAGTTGCGGCGTGCATTTGAAGGCTGTCTTGACTTGACTAGGAGGACTTTATCAGTGATGCAGATGTGCATAACAAGGATATTGCAGCTATATACTGGGGCATCCTTGCAGATACATTTTGGAAATCTATGCCTCAATCCTTAACTGATGTTTGGAATGAGGGCCTGGGTGCTACATTCAATTTCAGAGACTGGAAAAATATGTGGGTGTCTGCTCATTGATCTTCTATTTGTGCTAGAAGCGCTGCACCTTTGGGTCGCTTGTTGTACAGAACTTATAATGCACTCCCATATTTTTTTTTACTCCAAACGTTTTCCAGATGCCAGTGGTCTTCACTGGAAGGGGTGTGGTGAGGCTGGTACTTGTATGCATCTGAGATGGCACTGTCAGTGTTCAGCAGGAAATGGTAGATTTTTGGGGCATTTCCGTGCATGTTGTGTCAGTGTTGAGATGATTGGATTGGTGCGAGGGCTCTGAGATCCCAGTCAAGCCCAGATTGCTGGTGAGTCACTACCTGCTTGCAGCATGGTCCACTGTGGCCACTTTCTGGACACCCAAACCTGGTCTAGATTACTGGCATGCTCAAATGAAAGAAATTGCTGAACTTGAAAGGCTACCGTATGATTTTAAGGGAGAAAGTTTTAAGTTTAACCAAATCTGGGGTCCTTTATAAAGAGTTTTATGGGCCCTTGTCACCTGTTTAAGCTTTACACTCCTGGATGTCTTTGATGTTTATGAGATACCACTGCTTTGCTATGGCTGTATTTGCACAGTATTGTTTTATATGCTTTCTGATTGAAACTATTGTATGCCAAAAATTGGTTGGTTAAAGATTTATTAAAAAAAAAAAAATAGCTACACCCATATAATGCCTTCTCCCAAATCAGTACATAGGCTCCATTTCCATATACAGTTCAATGTTCTCTCACCTACAAGAGCCCTCCCTATTCAGCTCCTCACTACTCTCATCTCTTTTCTCTCCCTACACCCTTCCTCGTGAACTCTGCTCTTCAGGCCTGTCGTGCACCTCCCCATGCCTTTCACCTCCACCTCTGACTCCTCACTTTGTGCTTTCCACTTTGCTGCACTGCTTGGAACAGACTCACTGAATTGGTGCGTCATGTTCTCGCTTTGGCCTTGTTCAAATCCAGTCTAAAAAGCCGCCGTTTTGAGACTGCTTTTAAATCTTAACCCACGTGGCAGCCTTGGTGATTTCAACACTGACTTCCTTCAAACTACCACGCCCTGTTAAAAATGCTGATCCTGATCCTGAACTTCAAGTCCCTTAAGAGCCTGGCACCACCCTGCTTCAATGACAGACTCACCCTATACACATTCACACAGCCACTATGCTCACTGCCACAAGCCTGCGAAGTGGAGGGCACGTGCGTTAGTATAAAATGAATTAGAAAAATGAAACGAATAGGGGCCAGTTCATTTCTTTCATGGGGGCCCTGAAACAAATTGAGGAGGCCCCACAAATTAAACAAATCCTATTCGTTTAAAATAGAATGATTTCTATAAGCCTTTGTAGTCACTGGACTCATAGGAATCACAGGAAAGCAACAGGTGTGTGTGTACAGTTAGAAATTGATATAATGTAGAGTAGGCAGTCAGCAGAGAAAGGGTAGGATGGGCATGTTGTCAAGGAGATGAGGAGTGACGTATCAGAGCGAAGCAATTTGTCAATGTCGCCTATTACTGCAGACCAGTGATGCTGATCTTGAAGACTGAGCATGTCAGAGAGTTCCTCTGCATTCCTTCTGAAGACATTGTCTGTGTGAAGGCATATGCTCTGGGCTTTCTCTGAGTTCTAGTTAAACGTTTCTCAAATTGTTTTTGCTGCAGTCCATTTTATAGTATCGCTGTGCCATTCACACAAGAGATGAACGCAATGAGGCAGTGCTGCGTCACAATATCTGTCTCGGAGCAGGTTTATGTTGCTTGCTGTTCTTTTTTTTTTTTTTTCCTTTCTGAAGGCAGACTGGAGATTTGTTTGAAGAGTGCTAATGATTTTCTGTGTGCTTGAGTAGTGTGGGCAGTGGGCATAAGTGAGAAGTGAAGGCAGAGCAGAGACTGCAGCATAACAGGCTGTGTTGTGAAGCCTGTCAATGTCGGAGAAGTGGTGTAGTCAGTGTGACACTCACTGCAGCAGTTTCTCTGTGTTCCCCACACATCAGCATGGTACTGGCTCAGTCAGTGGGCATTACAGTACCACTGTGAAATATTAAATCATTGTAATCTTCACATCCCCAGTGACTGAAAATCAATCATGTTAGGAATAGGGAAAGGCAGAGCAGGTAAAGCAAATGTCCAAACTTGGCCATGTTGATACTAGCAGTGCCAGCAAGAACCCAAAAAGTAGTCCTGCACCTAAGCTGAAGTGGGATTTCTTCTGGACTACTAAGGCAGTAGAAGCTAGCTGTATGCCATGCCAAAGGAACTGGCAGGTGGAAATAATCATGTACCACTGCAGAGTGCAGATGACACTGAGTATATTTCACTCCAATCTGTTTTTGACAGATGATACAGTAAAGGCAATATTTTCCTCCACTGATTCAGGTGAAGAGTCTATTCTTGGCTTGTCTGAATCAGAAGATATTGAAAGTACACTGCAAGAGGAAAATTTGGGAAGTATATATAATAGTATATTAGCATTATCCAGCTCATTGATGGGGGACACAGGACAAAATGATTAGGGCTGAAGAGCAGGTAGCCCAGGTAGACAGCACAAATGATACCCCTGGCATTGTTCCTTAGAGCCCACCCTCTACCTTAACTCCAGTGCCAGCATCCTCCGCTAAGGTTGTAGAGAAGAGAACGTGGAAGAAATCCATGATCTGGAGCCACTTCCAAATTAGGAGCAGCCCATACTTTGCAAAGTGTAAGCACTGTGCAAAGGATGTAAGTTGTGGGAAACAAATGGGGCTCCTGACGAACCCTGACATGCACTTTCTCGTGCAGAAATAGCACCTCCTAGAACTGGCATTGGGGGAAGCAGCTCGGAAACCCCTTCTTCCAGTCAAGAGAAAGTGGTGGAAAAGAGGAAACGTGCTCTTCAAGCTAATCCCATGCCAGCAGCCCCCTGCCAAGCATCCGAAGCAACAACCTACGATGGAGGAAATGGGGTGGTGGTCAATAGCAATGTCCTAGGGTAAGAGACAGGCAGCAGCCAAAGTTATATCAAGAAGCATTGCTGAAATGATTGCCCTTGATAGCCAGACCCTGCAGCTAGTAGAGAATGAGGGCTTTCTGTGTTATATGAAGCTGGCATCCCCACATTACAAAGTCCCATCAAGGGCCACCCTTAGTAAGGCAGTCATCCCCAGCCTGAACAAACAGTACCATAATCTCATCCAGATGCTGCTGGCTAAGGCAGAGAGGAGTAGCGCGCATTTCACCGCTGACATCTGGACCTCCATGAATGCCTCACACTCTTGTCTCTCCCTGACTGCACACTAGTGGGATGTGGTGGGGGCAGGCAACAGCTCTAGCAAGGATGGATGAACAGGGTGCAGGTGGGCATTGCTGCACTCTCAGTCAATGGATGAGTCCCATACCTCAACAAATATCATATCAGCCACATGAGAGATGCTGGAGGGTTGGCAGCTAGATAGGAAAGTTAGGAGTTGAAATGCTGGTTTCTTTGTCACAGACAACGGCACAAATATTGTAAAGATAATACATATGGAGGACTTAGAGGTACTGGTAGTGAAGGATGCCCTGGGGCTGAGTGTAAGACCTATCAGAATGAATTCTTGCCACTTTGGCTGATGTGATCCCAATTGTTAATAGTCTGATGGAAAAGATAGATATCAGAATGAAAGCGGAGGTGTTGCACTTCGTTGCCTGCATGCAGCATCAAATCCAAGAGAAGCTGATATCTCTGATGGAAAACAACATATACAAGCTTGCTATACTGCTTGATCCCTGGGTGAAAGGGAATATTGCCCAGCAGTCAGAGTTTTTCACACAAAAGAAGCAGATGCTGGAACGGTTGGTCTCTCAGGAGAAGCACCAGAGGCATGGGCAGAATAGGGGTGTAACAGGAAGAAACAGTGGCTACATCAGAGGGAGGTACAAGCAGAAGCAGCATCTCCCCCACCACAATATGCTATAGCCACGCTGCCCACAAAGAAACATCTTTCCTGGCGCAGGCCAGAGTGAAAGCAGCTGGTTGGAAAGAATGTCAGCCCCCTAAGCAAAGGAGAGCTGTGTGCAGTGGTCTGTGACATGCTATCTGACAGAGCCCAGAGAGGACTTTGATAGATGTGCTTGCATTTAGGGCACATAAGTCCTTAATCTGGCCAGACCTAGCCAAAGTGGCACAGCAGTATCTAATTTGCCCACCAGTGTTCCAGTGAACATGTCTTATTTATTTATTTATTTATTTATTTATTTAATGTTTTTATATACCGGCAATCATGAAAACATATCTTGCTGGTTTACATAAAACGGGGGTGCAGTAGATACATCAAACTGGAACAAAGGTGCCCGAAGGTGCAGTTACATTTAACAAGGGTAGCAGAACTGGGATGAGGAGGAAGAGAGAGAGAAATGTCTTTTCAATTACAGGAAATGTGAGCCTCATTGCTCCAGGTTGGTGCCACAATGGAAATGCTGGTATTTCTAAAATACAATCTCCCTTTGCTTGGATTTCCAGAATTTTCATGTGACTGGCAAAATGATTAAGAACACCCTGAATGCTTTGTTATATTCTGCCTGCAACCAGCACCTGCCATGACCCTCATATACTACCCTAAGGCTCTTACTGTTGTTACTCTCTTCTTGCTTGCCATTCCCCTAGTACCAGCATAGGGGAAATGCTGCTTCATGTCTATCTGCCATACTCCTAATACCTAATTCCTGTAACTTGAGATGAGTACCGGTCTATTATTTTAATTTCACTAGACCTAATGTGGGAATTTTATATGCATTTAAAAAAAAATCTTAAAAAAATTATATAGATATTATGTGATTCAATGCCAATTTAAGACCGATGATTACAAATATACAGGCACAGAATAAAAGGATGTAAGTCACAAAGCAATATAGTGCAGTCCCTGTGCTTCCTGTATGAGGTCTTACCTAATAAGTGAGTTTTCTGAATCAGCATTTACTATCAATGTGAGTCAGATTTGTGTCTATAATATAGTAATTATTTTGACTTTAAGGGCTCTTTTTCTACCAGAATACCCCTAGTACTGGCATAGGGGACCTACTGCTTCGCGTCTCGCTGCCATGCCCCTGATACCAGCATGGGGGCTTGCTGCTACTGCTCAGTCTACCTGCTATGCCTATCTATTAATGTGCATGAGTGTGGGTGTTTGGTGCAATCTGTGTTGTTTGCTTCTCCTTGTTTCTTTGTTTTATTGGTGTGTTTGCTTTTCCCCAGGAAAAGAGCTGAAATATTTTTGGAGAAAATTTCTCCTCCTCTGTACTTTTTTTTTCAGCTCTTTGTTTTATTCTAAGCCCTCAGTGTTGATCCCAGCATCCTGTTTATTTCAGTTGTTTCCACTGTGCAGTTTTGTTCAGAAAAAAAAAAGTGAAAAAAAGAGAAAACAAACAAGTTTCTCCTTCCGTGGACTTGCTGCTTCATACCTACTTACCCCCCTATTGTAAAGAACTTGCTGTCACATGCCAACCTTCCATAACATTGCTGATGCCCTCTTTTGGAGCCTAGGGGTGCTCTTCTTGGTTTGTTATACTCGGGTATTTTGTCTCCAGTACAAACATTTAAAAGAAGATAAAAAAAAAAAAGACAGTTTTCATACCAGAGCCCAAAACTTGTATGATTCTTCCTTTCATCCAACAATCTCAGTCTGGTTCTCTCCCCCTGTTGTATGTTTGATTAAACTGTGGTGGTTTGCCCAAAAAAAGCCCTCATTCTGAAGTTGAAAATATTGGCACATGACAAAAGATGCTCAATAGAAACCATTTTGATGTATCGAATGTGATAACACTTAGGGGTAGATTTTAAAAGACCTGTGCGCCGGCGCGCCTATTTTGCATAGACCACCGACGCGTGCAAAGCCACCGGGTCACTCGTAAGTCCCGGGGCTTTGCTTGGGGGGGGGGGGGGGTGGCGTTCGGGAGCGTGCCCGGGGCATAGTGGCTGTCCGTGGGAGGGGCCAGAGGTGTGACGGCGGTCCGGGGGCGGGGCAGAGTGCTCCGGCACAGCGGCCTGTGCCGGGGCAGGGAGCCGGCGCGCGCAAAATAAGGTAGGGGAGGGATATTTAGTTAGGGCTGGGGGGTGGGGACAAAAAATACAGTTCCTCCGAGGCCGCTCTGATTTCGGAGTGGCCTCGGAGGGAACGGAGGCAGGCTGTGCCACAATGGAAATGCTGGTGTTTCTAAAATACAATCTCCCTTTGCTTGGATTTCCAGAATTTTCATGTGACTGGCAAAATGATTAAGAACACCCTGAATGCTTTGTTACATTCTGCCTGCAGCAGCACCTGCCATGACCCTCATATACTACCCTAAGGCTCTTACTGTTGTTACTCTCTTCTTGCTTGCCATTCCCCTAGTACCAGCATAGGGGAAATGCTGCTTCATGTCTCCGACCCCAGATTTTAAAAGATACGCGTGGCCGGTTGCACGAACAAAAGTACGCGTGTGCGTACTTTTTAAAAATCTGCCCCTTAGAGTAGTCCCAGAGATTTCATGCAAAAACAGAAATTCAGGAAGTAGGACAGGCTGAGGGCAGCTCAATGATGTGGAAAATGGTCTCTAAATATAGCAGCCCTCCCCTCACCACCTTCCTGAAAAACCACCTCACAATCATTTGAGAAACCACTGTGATATGCTAAGTGTGATAACCTTTACATTTGGCAAACCCCTTCTACAAGAAAATCTAACTTCCACCCTGCACTTGCTTCCATGCCCAGGTCTTACACCTTGGGGTTTCCTTTGCAACTGTGACTTGCTGATGTTCCCCAGACCTAACACCTTTGCCAGTCTGGAGGAGCTGCTTTGCACCTCTCACACAGGCCGATACAGTAAAGCGCGGCCGCGGTTACCCTGCTTCTAACCCGCTTTTTACCCACAATTTGGCCGCGTAAGTCCAACCCGCGATTCACTACCCCTTTTAACCCATCGTTACCGCTTCTTTAAATCAACGGGTAACCCTTTCCGCCCGCGGCATGTATATGAGATGTAAACGATCGGATTAGCTATTCCCTCCCATACAGTAACGTGCGGCCCGATTATCGCCTTTTTAACCTGCAGTTTTGCCGCGTGTTTAACCTGCTAATTTACCGCCTACCCTTACCCCTGCGTTAGTGTGGAGCGTCAGGTCAGAGAGACGAAATTTCACGGGCAAACAACCCCCTCACCCCCCCCCCCCCCCGGGACAAGACCTTTAGAGGAGCCAGGATCGGGCAAACTTTCCCCCAGCCCCCGTTCACCTGCCCTGGTCGCGTCCATGGGTGCCGGTCTCCCGTGCGAGCGCGCTGACAGCTCCGGAGCAGGAAGGAAGGACCTGGTGTTTCCAAGCATAACCTAAACTCTTGCCTGCCCAACCTAAAATCCAAAGCACCGGGAAAGCCACTCTTCAGATCGCGACTAATCCCATCACTGGAAGGACGAAAGATTTTTTTAAGCGTCCCAGTTCCTCTCTCTGCTATATCAATGCATTCTCCTTTCCACTGCAATGCGAACAGTATTCTGAAAAATAACTTTCAAAACCAGGGTGGTGGAGCATTGTTGTGCTTGATAAAACCTGCACTCAACAGGATCGGGCAAACTTTCCCCCAGCCCCCGCTCACCTGCCCTGGCCGCGTCCATGGGTGCCGGTCTCCGGAGCAGCCCCAGTTCTCTCTCCCCTCCTCCCGGGGGCAGCCAGCGGCGAGAGCGAGAGCGGCTTCAGCAGCCCGGGGTGGATCGGGCGCTCCCCATGTGAGGCGCGGCTTCCAGCAGCCCTCGCCGGCGAAGGTGCATGAGCTCATGAGCACACACCGTGACCTGAGCGCCTGGCTGGACGTCCGAGGTCACGGCATGCGCTCATTCACCATTGCCGGCGAGGGCTGCTGGAATGGGTAGATGTAAGGTGTGGTAGTTTGTGTGAAGGTATCGTAAGGGTTCCATTAGTGACCGATCATGGGTGGATGTAAAGTGTGCTAGTTTGTGTGAAGGTATCGTAAGGGTTCCATTAGTGACCGATCATGGGTGGATGTAAAGTGTGCTAGTTTGTGTGAAGGTATCGTAAGGGTTCCATTAGTGACCGATCATGGGTGGATGTAAAGTGTGCTAGTTTCTGTGAAGGTATCATAAGGATTCCATTAGTGACCGATCATGGGTGGATGTAAGGTGTGCTAGTTTGTGTGAAGGTATCGTAAGGTTCCATTAGTGACCGATCATGGGTGGATGTAAGGTGTGCTAGTTTGTGTGAAGGTATCGTAAAGGTTCCATTGAAGGAAGATCTGGTGGTTCTGTGAGAGGTCTGGAAATGAAGGGAGCAGTTGAGCCATTGAGAATTATGGTTATATAGGGCTTTGTGGATAAAACTACACCCACTCTTTTTCTTGTTGACAATTCATGGACTCATGGCCCAAGGATTTAAGTACTGATTTTATTTCAATATAGGTCATCATATTATCTCAGAGACATATAGCCTCCAATATTCAGTGTATATGTTAGGTTACATGGCCAGGAGAATTTATCTATAAAAATTCATTGACCTCAGATAATAGTTTGCATCATATATGCATAGATAAGTTGAATGCTTTGTTTTGTACTGTCCTTCAGGCTCTAATCCTTACCAAAATCAATTACTGCAACTCCATACTATCAGGTTTCCCAGCGGCTACCTCAAGACCCCTTCAACTCCTACAAAACGCCACCGCCAGAGTCCTTACTAACACCCGAAGAAATGAGCACATTACACCTATCCTAAAAGAACTCCACTGGCTCCTGATTCCATCCAGAATACTATTTCTTAAATAGTATTCTGGATGGCTCCATCCACCGCTAGAGTCCTTACTAACACCCGAAGAAATGAGCACATTACACCTATCCTAAAAGAACTCCACTGGCTCCTGATTCCATCCAGAATATAATAGTATTCTGGATGGAATCAGGAGCCAGTGGAGTTCTTTTAGGATAGGTGTAATGTGCTCATTTCTTCGGGTGTTAGTAAGGACTCTGGCGGTGGCGTTTTGTAGGAGCTGAAGGGGTCTTGAGGTAGCCGCTGGGAAACCTGATAGTATGGAGTTGCAGTAATTGATTTTGGTAAGGATTAGAGCCTGAAGGACAGTACAAAACAAAGCATTCAACTTATCTATGCATATATGATGCAAACTATTATCTGAGGTCAATGAATTTTTATAGATAAATTCTCCTGGCCATGTAACCTAACATATACACTGAATATTGGAGGCTATATGTCTCTGAGATAATATGATGACCTATATTGAAATAAAATCAGTACTTAAATCCTTGGGCCATGAGTCCATGAATTGTCAACAAGAAAAAGAGTGTATATATCTATATCTATCTATCTATCTATCTATCTATCTATCGTGAAATGTGAGGGCTTGAGGCTGCTACACTATCCAGAGTATGGCATGCTGAGATCCTGGCAACATTAACTCTATGGTAAGAAACCATCTTTTATTTTTTTAATTATTTCTGTATCTGTGACATGACTTGATCAATTAAATACTTTCCTCATGTAAAATAAAAATCATATTCTTTTTTAAAATATCTCTCTAAGTTCTTGAGTGGCTCTGATCTCATAAATAATTAACTGAGGAGGAGTGCTGATGTGTTACACTTATGTGACATGGTAATCTAAGATAAAAAGAATAATCTTTAAGGGAACTCTGTATTAATGTCTCTCTTAGAACTACCTATCGGAGCAGAACCGAGACAGCATATTGAATTTTGTAGATCACAGTGCCCTATATTATAATGACCAATTCCTTATTGTACATGCCAGGCTGGTCCAGACAAATAGATTGTCACCCACTGCCAGCAAATGGGGGGGGGGGGGGGGGGGGGGGGGGGGGGGGGGAAATAGCTCAGAGCTAACATCATACTGACTATATGGGTCTGGTTCAGCCTTCAGCTCTTCATTATTTCTGTGTCTCCAGCAGATGGTGCATATATTTTATTTATTTATTTATTTCTTTTGTATACCGACATTCGATCGAGATATCACATCGGTTTCCAGGTAACAGGTTGAATAGGGCGAGATCTGCCCTATTTTACATTTAACAAGATAACAATTGATTAAACTATTGAAGTAAAAAAACATTGTAACATATGAATACAAATGAATGGGAGTATAATTTGTAGCATCTAACCTATAACCTTATATATCGTCATGTTTATAGCCTATATTCTTTTCGTTCAGTAATTCCCTGTGTTTTCCCCCACCTTCCCTCCACCCAGTTCTATTATCAGTTTCATTGTAAAGCCATGTTGGCCAGTTTTATGTTACATGGAAACCGATGTGATGTTTGCCTAACGAATGTCGGTATACAAAAATTCGCAAATAAATAAATAAATAAATACAATATATACAGTTTGAATTGGTTACGATTACGATTAGTTCTGGTGGGAGTAGGGGGGGAAAAGGAGGGGGTGGTTGTGAGAGGGGTGATATGCGGTAGTGCATGTAAGGGTCAAGTGGGCAGGTTTTCAAGAACATGCAGTTGAAGGGGGTGATATGTGGTAGTGCATGTAAGGGTCAAGTGGGCAGGTTTTCAAGAACATGCAGTTGAAGGGGTTGGGAATCCGGAGGGAAGGCTTTCAAGAACAGCCATGTTTTTTAGCTGTTTTTGAAGACTTGTGGTGAGGGTTCGTGTCTGAGATGAGTGGGGAGGGAGTTCCATAGGGGTAGGGCCAGCTATTGTAATGGCTCGTTTGCGTGTTGCATTGAGGTGAGCATTTTTGAGATTTGGGATGGAGAGGAGACCTGTGTTGGAGGATCTGAGGTTCCTTTGTGTGGTGTATGGTTGGATAGTGTTGTTTAGCCAGACCATTTTGGTATTGTTTATTTTTTTGTGTATAAGGGTGAGGGTTTTATACTGTATTCTTTGTGTGATGGGCAGCCAGTGGAGGTCTTTGAGAGTGGGTGTGATGTGGGAGGATTTTTCTGTGGTTGGTGATAATTCTGGCGGCAGCATTTGTAGGACTTGGAGGAGTTTGATGTGGATTTCTGGTAGTCCAATGAGGAGGGAGTTGCAGTAGTCGAGTTTTGAGAAAATAATTGATTGAAGTACTGTTCGGAAATCGTGCGGTTGGAGGAGGGGTTTGAGTTTTTTAAGTGTTTGAAGCTTGAAAATCCATCTTTGATTGTATTGGAGATGTGCCGTTTAAAGTTGAGTTGGCTGTCGATTGTTACTCCTAGGTTTTTTGTGGATGGTGGTGAGTGAGGTTCTTGATAAGTTTGGTGTCCCAGGGTTGTTTGAGGGGGTGCTCGTGAGAGAGAAGGGGGACGGTCGTCATGGATGTGATGATTTCTGTTTTGGCTTGGTTAAGGCAGAGAGATAGTTGGGATAGCAGTTGTGATAGTTTGAACTGAGTTTGTTCCATCTTTCCATGGTGAGTTCAATGGACTTGGTTATGGGGAGTAGAATTTGTATGTCGTCTGCATAGACAAAGTAGGTGAGGTTGGTATCTGAGAGGTATTTGCATAGTGGGAGGAGGTAGATGTTGAAGAGGGTTTGAAGATAGTGAAGAACCTTGAGGGACTCCATGTGTGAGGGGCACTTGGGAGGATTCAGATGAGTTGTCTTGACAATGAAGGATCTGTTAGTGAGGTAGGATTTGAACCAATTGAGTGTAGTGTCTTGGAGACCGATTTCTTTAAGCCTGGTGAGGAGTGTTCTGTGGTTGATGGTGTCAAAGGCGGCTGATATATCAAGGAGTATCAGGAGGAATGTTTTGCCACTGTCACGACCTCGTAGGATGGTGTCGGTGAGAGCGAGGAGGAGGGTCTCTGTGCTGTAGAATTTTCTGAAGCCATGCTGTGTTGGGTGGAGAACGTTGTGGGCGTCTAGGTGGTCTGTAAGTTGATTGTTGACAGTTTTCTCGATGATTTTTGCTAGGAATGGGAGGTTGGAGACTGGTCTGTAGTTTGCAGGATCTGATTTGTCGAGTTGCGGTTTTTTAATGATTGGTTTGATGATGGCGTTTTGAGTTTGTCAGGGAAGATTCCTTGCTCAAGTGATAGGTTGATGATTTGTGTTATAGGTTTGACAATAATCTCTTTGATGAGTTTGATGGTTTGGCATAGGGCTGAGTCTTGGGGGCTCTCTGGGCGAGTGCCCTGTTGGAACTGATTCTCCCTTCTCCCATGGGAACCAACCGAGGATCTGAGTTCCTGCACTGATGGGTACCCGATGACTTTGTTCCCTTGGTGGTTTGGTAGCAGGGGCTACTGACAGCACACTCCTCTCTGGTTTTTGGAGAGCAATGTTGAGGCTGTAAAGATGAGGGGGGAAAAAAAAAAGGCTTTACAGCATGACCTCTTCCCCAGACCATTTCCCGGTCTCCTATGGTGCTGGGTTGGATCAGGGAATTTGAGGTGATCATCCTTCCCTTGCTTCAGATATGTCTGTGAAAAAGGGAGGTGAGGTGCACAGGTAAGTTATGGTGGCCAGGCACGTCAGGTAATGCTTTGTGCCTGGCTTGTGAGCAGGCAGGCAGGTGAAAGAAATTCGTGGAGGGGTTGACACCTTGCTAAAAATGAAACTGGGTGGGTTCCCAAGATTGAGCCCTGATCCCTATGGGGGAAGGCAGAGTTGCAATGCACATGGAACAGGGTGTGTTTGGCCACCACTTTTGTTCTAGTCCATTAACCGTTATTAAGGTAGAGTTGCAGAAATCCACTGCTTATTCTTGGGATAAGCCGCTTGGAATCTATCTACCCCTTTGCAGATCATTTATAAATATATAAAAAAGCACATGTCCCAGTACAGATCCCTGAGGCACTCCACTGTTTACCATTCTCTACTAAGAAAACTGACCATTTAGTCATTCTCTCTGTTTCCTATCTTTTAACCAATTTGCAACCCACAATAAGTCATTGCCTCCCATCCCATGACTTTTTAATTTTCTCATGGATCACTTTGTCAAACACCTTTTGAAAATCCAAATACACTACATGAACTGGCTCACCAATATCCACTTGTTTATTAACTCCTTCAAAAAAAAGTAGCAGATTGGTGAATCAAGATTTTCTTTGTGTATATCAATGCTGGCTGTATCTCATGAAACCATGTATTTCTATATATTTTGTGATTTTGATCTTTAGAATAGGTGGCACTGAAGTCAACCTCGCTGGTCTTTAGTTTCCCGGTTCACCCTTAGAGCCCTTTTTAAAGATCGGGGTTACATTGGTAACCCTCCAATCTTTGGTTACCAATGGACCAATTTTAATGATAGATTACAAATTACTAGCAATAGTCTGCAGTTGCATTTTTGAGTTCTTTCAGCTAGATGAATCAGGTTACGCCAAGTTGTGTATACTACATCGGTGTTGAAACCATTATTAACTCTAATTACTCAGACTACTGAAAGTCCCTTATTGCTCGGTCTTTCAGCATTGTCTCTTAAAACCATTACAATTATTACAAAATGCCGCAGCAAGACTCTTATTAAGATCTAGGAAATTTGATCACATTACACCCTCACTGATTTCACTCCATTGGTTACCAGCACAATTCTGAACCTATTATAAAGTATTAATGATAATATTCAATATCATTCATTCCAGTGACACCAGTTTGTTAGGCGTGACACTACAACCATACACACCTCAGCGAACACTAAGATCTCAAAATAAAGGACTATTCACTGTTCCCACAAAACAGAGCACACTTCTAATGCAAGTAAGAGATCACGTGTTTCCATAACAGGTCCAAAACTTTGGAAGTCTTCTACCTGAGGCGTATGTATGTTACCAGATAGAAAGGAATTTAAATGTGAGTTGTTAACATTACTATTCAAAAATGCATATAAAATAATTTAAAAACATCAGAATGTAGAGAACCACAAAGACAAGGACAAAAGATAATCGAAACATGAAGAATAAATCTAATAAGAGAATGTAAGATTCTCAATGCAATACACTGACTAGGATGTGAAATTTATTATATTATTGTCCAAACTCCTTGGCTTATGCACTAGATCATTAATTAATATGTAGTAGGAAATTTCATTTGATAGATGTTAATGCCTGACTATGAATACTACCTCTGTAACCCATCATTGTTTGTTGATTTATAGCTATGAATGTCACTTTTGTAAACCTTTGTGATCTATATTTGGAATGACGGTATATACAATTTCTAAATAAATAAGTAAAATAAACTCTGGGATGTATACCATCTGGTCAGGGTGATTTGCTATACTTTAGTTTGTCAATCTGCCTTATTACATCTTCCAGCTTTACTGTGATTTGCTTCAGTTCTTCTGAATCATCACCATTGAATCCAGTTTCTGGCACAGGTATCTCCCAACATCCTCAGTCTTTCCATGATGACCTTATCTTCTCTAAGTGCCCCTTTAATTGCTTGATCATCTAATAGTCCAACCGACTCCCTCACATGTTTCTGCTTCAGATATATATATATATATTTTTTAAATATTTTATGAGTTTTTGCCTCTAAGGCCAGCTTCTTTTCAAATTCTCTTTTAGCCCACCTTATCAATGTTTTGTATCTAGCTTGCCAATGCTTATTTGTTTTCCTATTTTCTTCAGATTAATCCTTTTTCCAGTTTTGAAAGAAGTTCTTTTGGCTAAAATTGCCTGTTTCACCTCACCTTTTAACCATGACAACAGTCATTTACCCAGCCTTCCATTTTTTTTAACTACATCTGTACTGGGCTTCTAAGATGGTATTTTTAAAAAATGTCCAAGTTTACTAAGGGGTAGATTTTCAAAACTTATGCGCATTTGCTCGCGCTACCCAGCGCGCACACATGGATGTGCAATCTTATATCATGCCGGGTGGGCGCGCGCAAAGGGAGGGCTAGGTTGCAATATGCACGGCGATGCATTGGAGCCTTCCCCAGTTCCCTCCCAGTCTGCTCCATTTAAGAAGCAGACTGGGAGGGAATTTCCCAACCCCCTAGCCTAAGCTCCCTCCCCCTCCCCCTATCCCTATCCTAACTACCCCAAATTTCTTATTTTACCTTTTTTGCTCCTGTCTTGGAGCAGGAGCAAGTGGCGCGCTCCGGCACAGAGGCAAATGGCCGCTGTGCCCGGCGCCTCTATCTCCGCCCCTGACCGCCCCTTTTTCAAGCCCCGGGACTCTCACACGTGGCCAGACCGTTTGAAAATCGGCCCAGCCAAGCACATAAATCGCGGGATTTACGCGTGCCGGGGTTTGAAAATCTACCCCTAAGCGTGTGCCAAAGCAGTTAAAGGATTGTATTTTAAGAACATGTCACAAGCGAGAGTGAGTGAAACCAACAATGAGTTTACTGAAAAGGCAGCTTTGAGCTTTTTCCTCTGTCTCCGTCTGCTAGCAGAGGACACAACCCACTGGTCTGGCAGGACTAAAGGAAGGAAATGAAAGGTAAGTTTAAATTTCACTTTTTTTCTGTTGTAGCACGCTTTGAACTTTGTGGTTGGAAAAGCATGATAGAAAAAAGGATGGTAATGAAAGTCGTTTTGCCCTGCACGTTTGTCTTGCTTAGATAGTCGTTCCCTCCTCAGCAGAGCTTACTGCCTCTCCTGTGTTTTTGTACAGCACTACATATTTATTTATTTATTTATTTATTTAAAGGATTCTTATATACCGATAGCCGTTTGCACATCGTATCGGTTTACATATAACTAGGAACATATAAGCAGAGCCATATACATATAGGCTGAGCCCTTACATGGAACAGAAACAGAATGTATGAGAAATGGAACAGTAAAAACACTACAAAAACATTAACTTTGGATAATTATGTGTTACATATATATAAATATATAAAACTGTGAAACTATAATACAATGGAAAAGGTGAGCTATAATACAACAAGGTAAGACATTTTATGGTCATTCGATATTGACAAAGTACTGGATAGAGAAAAATGGAAGGTGGGATAAATGGACAGTTAATATAACAGTGAGGAGAGCGATCGAGAAAGTAAAATCAGGCAAGAAAAGGGGGTACTGATGTAGGGTGATAGGGGAGGAAGGGAAAGGGGAGGCTGCTACTGTTATATTAACTCAAAGCTGAGGTTCAGAAGATATCCGGAGACTCAAGGATTCTTCGTGGGGGATTGTGAAGGATAGGCCTGAACGAACAACCACGTTTTTAGTTTTTTTTTTTAATTTAGGAGTGGAGATCTCTGTGCGTAAGTCAGGAGGTAAGGAATTCCATAGGGAGGGGCTGGCAAGGGAGAAGGCTCTGTTCATGGTTGATGTCAGTTTGGTGGATTTGATTGAGGGAGTGTGGAGTGTTCCTTGGATGGCAGGGCGAGTGGGTCTTGTGGAAGTACGAGGAAGGAGAGGCAGATTGATCCAATGGAAATTTTCATTATTATGCTTTTATGGATAATGGAAAGTGTTTTGAAAAGTATCCGGGATTGTATTGGGAGCCAATGAAGGTTAATGAGTGTTGGTGTAATATGGTCTCTTATTTTGGAGTTGGAGAGAACACGTGCAGCGGCGTTTTGAAGTAGTTGTAAAGGTCATGTTACAATTAACGTGTTAGAAGTGATAGGAGCTTGAACATTTCTTTAATTCCTTCTCTTCCTTCTTATAAACTGTCTCTGGTTTTAATTTGCTGTGCCCTTCAGAGCTGATTAAGCTCAACTGTTTGAGGTGACATTAAACATAAGGGGCCTGACTCTCTCTCTCTTTCTGACGCAGAATGACCTGTTAAGAAAACACTAGGACTTAATTGGCCTGTAAGCTTGATGTCATTATCTTCCTCCCCTGGGTTTAATTCCATCAAAAGTGTAAACCACGAGAAGGGGATAAACTGAAATTTCAGGAGGAATGTGAGAGAGATCACGTCTGAGACAGCATCAAGGCACTAGAAAATAATTTGGATTTATACAGCTTTTTTTTTTTTTTTTTTTAAATCCAAACACACTTTACAGTGGTGCAACAGCAGGCATCCAGTCCTCTATAGGGCTGCAGTCTGGCCATGAGGTCAGATGCCTTCAGACGCATGGACTGCAGGGGCTTTCGGGGTTCTGCAGGAGCTCTTCTGGAATTTATAGGCTCTCTGCTTTA